>NW_016908927.1:1701905-1758046 GCF_001483705.2 Eufriesea mexicana
GTAAGTTGTAGCCCGGAAGCACGAATCTTAAACAGGAAACACTCGCACAAATTTCTCGAATCCACTGCTGAAGCACACTTAACCGAAAGTGTCAGACAAAAATTAAAAAACGCGTTGCACAGTTACATCTACATAAAGTCGCAACCATTTCCATAAAGTTATTAGTAAGATAAACTATGTCTAAATAGCAAACACTAATACTCAATGGTTGACTGCCGGGAGACTGTAAAACCGGAACACAATAGAGATTTGACAGCGCGCATAACTACTGGTCTTCGAATCCACGACCCTTTAAGCGTCAGGCATTCGAAAAAGAATAAAGAGGTGGGAAGCACATTTCATTATACATTTTATTCCATATTCTGGGTTTACCTGTCCACGAGGAATCGGCCGCTGCGGTTAGATATCACCTCGAAGGCACCCCTCGATTCATGGTCGTTCACCATTCTTCGCTCGACTGTGAATAAGTTAGAGTTGTATGGGTTCCTCGGTGCAGTATGTCGCTAGGAGATCGAAATCTCGATATCCATTATTGCCTCTCATTTACTGGAACCGAATCATAAATCTCCGTAGAGGATTCTGTCGGCGAATCGATCAAGTCCAATCTATTTTGTGACGGTACTTGGACAGATACGTAGTAAGTGCAGAATTGTCTCGAAAAGATATAGCGAAAATATTTTTTGGAATACCGGCAATAAGACAAAGTTGAATCCTGCCAGTTACAAAAATAGCAGTAACAATTAACCCTCTGTACTTTAAGAACGTTTTCGATTATTCGATCCATAGCGAATCCAATTAGATGTCTGCACTTAAATGACTTTTAGAAACAAAGATTTTGCTTCGAAAAGAAGAATTAAGGATGTTTGCGAGTTTCCTTGAAGTGCTGTCGTATTCAGTGTTTTCATTTCAACTGTATACTGAGGGTGAAGACTAATAACAAATTGCAGGTCAACAACGTTGATCTAGTGGTACAAGCGGTGTGCAAAGGGTTGAGAAATTATACGTGCGAGTAAGTTGTGAATAATGACTTGAAGTATTACTGTAGCATTAAAAATACTACTAGTATTATTTAAATACTATGTACGGATGGGAATATAATAGGAAAATTGCAGAAAGCGAGTAAGTATCGCATTTTAAAAATATGAGTAAAATTTTGAATGAGTAATGGATCTGCGATGGATGTAATAGGATCTATGTAAACAAATGTGAAATATAAATATTAATTGTAACCCCAGTTTCACTTATATCTTTGTAACGACATATTTCCGACCTTTGAATTTTTATAATGATATACTGTTTCCGTAACCTACACTAATATTATAGTGCATATTTACCATAATTATGCGTTCATTTTTCAAATTAAACATTAACTCATTCTAAGATACGCTTTATTAGATTCTACCGTATATATGCTCTTTTATTATTGAAATCACTTCACTTCTCTTCGCATGACACTTCATCCCATAGCACCTGCATACCCTTGTTTCACGTGAATTTTTACAATAATTTGCGTTTCGTAGTATCTATGGCTTCTTAGTTACATATTTTCTAAAAGTGTACAAACTGCTTCATTAGTACCATAATCAAATCCAAATTTATGAATACTTTGCACCATGAAAATTTTTCTATGATTCCCCATGATGTTCTGATATCATAGTGAAACGCTATACGAGGCAGACAATCTTGTTTGAGGAATTAAAGGAAGCTAGATATAGACGTCCTCTCGGCCATCCATATTTCTTCTGCAGGAAGAAAACCATGAAACGAACTGCAGATTATTTATCCCTTTATAGCGACGTCAGCAGAGTGCGGAAATTTCGAAACCCCTTTGACTTGTATTGGATTTATTAGAGTCGAAAACAGGTTCGATGTGCGAGGTTAGGCGTACAAGTTCGAATCCAGGCTTAAGGCCATGGCTCCAGCGTGCGTGTTTCTGATGAGCACGTGAAAGCGTACGAACAATTTCGTTCGAAGGCGATCTTTTCCAACTGGGATAAGATAAGTCTTATCAGACTCTCACGTTTGACTACCAACTATAAGTTTCTCCTCCGCGTTCCCTGATCTCGTTGCCGCAAGGACGTACCATCATACTGCCCCATTATGCCTGTGCAAGAAGAATCGATCCTCTTTCTCGTGAATTATTTCGACGTCATTGGCTAAGTAGATAGTAGACGGGTTAAATTACGAGGATAAATCTCGAAATAAGAACTGGAAAAGCGATGGATCATCATCTGAGTATGTAAATAACAATGCATATTGGAAGAGCATCTCTCAGAGGAATAGATGAGAAATTTTTCGGAAAAATTTTTGGGAATATGAGGGCAGACGAAATTTTTCAAAGGAGAGCACCGAGGGAGGAGTATTTGGTATTATGAGCCGCGTCTACGATGAGAGGCTTTGCTAAGTTGGAAATCTTCGTGGTGTAAGTTTGAAGAGAAACAGGGAGATGATATTTGGACATTTGGCTATGTTTAAGTATATGTGAAACGTATATTTAAATATATTATATATTGACTGTGCAAATAAGATATCTAATGTTAATCTAATGAAGTTGGGAGTGGACTTTGAACCATATGGATAATTAATTCGACACCTTGATTGACGGTTGCAAATTAATTTTAAAGGTATAAGAGGAAGACGTGGTATCCGGACCGAAATTTATTGCCTCTGAATATTTCATTACTTCCAAATAAGGCTAACTCTGAAAACTTCAAAATGATAATATGGGTACAGAGCTACCATTATTATAAGCTGTCTATAGGAAAATAGCATTTGCTACTTAATTATTAAACAGCCAATTATATTTGCGGCCAAAGATTATATGGATTATTAAGTTTACTGTTAATAACAAATTGCTCAGTACATGAATTTGTAATACAAATTAACAGAACGAAAATAACTTACAAGATTTAATTATAAATTTCTCGTACCACTGATTACATGAATGCGATAAGTGAATAGATAGATCTAGGGTACACTGACCAATAAATTTAAACTTCTTAAATCTGTGATAACCATTTTGTAATTTTTTTAGAGTTTACTTTATCACAGACGAATGCATAATATAAGTTGCTCTGGCATCCTCAGAAATAAAAAAATTGCGTTTATACAAGAATAAGCAGTAAGGACGATAGGAGGTACATTCTTGTCTTACAAGTCAGATGAGAGTAACCCGCGTTAATGAATGTCTCTAATTAAAATTGTTATTGCTTCTAAATATTTATAAATAGCTACCAGAGTTTAGAAATAACTCTCTGAGCATTACGCATACGAATATCCTTGGATTTTTGTAAAACGTGTATTATATGATACGCATTTGCTTCACGATAGAGTATTCTTTACATTTCTCTGAAAAAGAAACCACCCAGAAGCAATCTTAGGCTGAACATCGGTAGTGATAGAAAAGTAAAGTTTATATGCTGAAACTGAAAGACATACATATAAAAAGTAGTACGGTTAACTTAACATAACAATGTTTACAAGAGAATATCTTAATTTAGAAAACCCGTAAATGGTATTATTAGTTTTGTATAAGTTACTGAATTTATTGTTAACATCTAATTTGCATTGTCAATAGCAAATAACCCGAATCATAGGTTTGCAGTAGAAATAGGAAGAGGTAAGAGAATATCGACTATTACAGAGAAAAAGTTATTCTTAACGAAACCGGCAAAATTTGAAAGTCCTCGGCCGATTTCGGGAACCGATTGAGGCTCATATAGAAAGGGTACCGCGCGACTTCTCATGTCTTTGCCGGGTAGAGCTCGGTCGAGGTACCTCGGGGTCTGGACCAGGCAATTCCGCGACTTCACCAGTGGGACCTCGGCGACCTTCCTTAAGGTCAGGTTTGGGCAAGCTGGCTCTGGTAAATAAATTCTAATTTGGCCTTTCCCGGTCTTATACTCTCGTTTCGATTCTGATATTTCTTTGTTGTGCTTAATAAGTCTCATCGTTCCCCTTTCTAATCAGTTCTCTCCCAGGAAAAATCTTGATATCTACTTTATAGGTTTATTATATGAATTCGTTAGTGTGAACTCAAGTTCACTTGTCGTTTTGACGACTTTATAGTGACTTCTACGATTTCGAAGAGGTCGTCGGTGGAGAGGTTGGACGTGGCATTGGGTTGGGATGGTGGTGAGTGGAGATGGATGGTGGTCATTGTCTAGATCTTCGGACTAATCGATAGCCATTGTCCACTCCACTTACACATCACATTCCATCCTCGCTTCATTTCAGTATCTACCTACTTCTAATTCCGAATCCTTTCACCGTTGGTTTATTATCTCGAGTTAGGTTTCATTTCATCGATGTGCTGTTTCTGACTCATCGATAGATGACTCCTTCCATTTCGTTAACGTTTGCGATAGCTACTCTTCTCGCTTCTATTTTCTTTCGTGTAACTGATCCGATTTCCCTTGGGCTTATATTTAAATTAATATGTTCTCCTTTCAGCTTTCAGCTTTCCCAAGATTTAATCTGGAAGACTTCCATGAACGACGAGGGATGCGTGCGTTTAGAAACAACTAGTTACAAGACAGAAGATATTGTTGGACGACGAGGGATGCATGCGTTTGTATCTACGGCGTTATAAATAGGCATAACGTAGACTACTATGCATAGACTCACGTGCGCGTTACCTATACAATAGTTAGCTACATAACTTGCAGCGAATACATCTATTCCTTATACTTCCTCTGTTATCCCTCTCGTTTACCACGTGGAACATAATTGTTCACCCGATAATCGCCATCGTCCTTAAGTACCAACTAGCCTACGCGACGTATTTCCGTGTACTCGGTAATTCCATGCATCGTATGTCATCGTCACGACTCATTTCCAACACATATTCAAGCCACTGTGAATTTTGCCTTGCATCGGATTCCAGGATGGCCTTCGTGTCACTGTCTCTTCTGGGGTGAATGCGAAGTTCGAGCAGCCCTAGTCGTACGCTGCTAGAGTATAGGCCTGTAGTTGGTCCGGCATGTGTCTACGGTCATACCATTTGGGATGATTAAGTTCTACTACTTGGGGCAGGATTATGTAATTTCTGTCCACATACAATGTCTCACTGGACCCTCGTAGCGGCTCTGGGAATTTCATTGGTTCGCGGGCTACTTTGATTCACGGTTAAATCGTTACATGTTCGGCCATGACTGAGTTGGGCTAGGCCAGATCGTGGTGCTGAACCTCTCGCGTCTTGTACACAGGGGTACGTTTCGTATGCTAGTCGGTCTTTTGAAAAATCGCGAACTCGTTCATGCCTGACGCGATTATGACATAGGTCTAAATTGCTCGCGTTTTTCATATTTGTTTCCCCCAATTTTTGAGAACCTAGAAATATTAGAGTCTGTTGAAATGTATCATATCAGCGTTGCGTCAGTAGAGTATACATATTTGTATAACAATCCGAAGCCCTTTTTGTAAGGCACGAAGTATAATGTAGTGTCAGTGGCTTCACTTTAACTTCTTGCGTTCCAAGTTAGATTAGATATCTTCGAAACTTATGTCACCAGTAGTTTTCACCACTAGGGACAATGTCGGTTCTCGATGCGTTGCCACCTACACTTTGTGAATCCTGGTAATTGGTATCGCTTTTTAAAGGGCAATTGCAGGAAAACGAAGCAAGCTGAAGGCTACGTATAAAGTCTACGACATTTGCTATCTATTGGAATCCTTCAATGCTTTTTTTTCGGCTGCGAAAATAGAAAGCGACCAGATATATCTGTAATGAAATTTAAGAGATTTAATTTAGTATCTATTTCACACCCATTTTTTGATCGACAGGACGTCAACACTAAAAGACATGACTGTAACTAGGAAGCGCGGACTGATATTGTATGCATTTCATCGTATGCCACCAGTAAACTACGAAGATACTTATCAACATGAATTTTAAAAGGAGTTTATAGTTAGTGAAATGGAAATTCATGGCCCGTTGTACTTGTTTGACTTATTATGCTACAGAGTACCAGGGTTGTAAGTTTATGTTAGTAGCATTAATTTAATATTCTTAATTACATTATTCGAAATAAGTCCTCGATTAATTATGTAGAGTATTGGATTTTCAGCTACATACAATAATTACAAACCTAATGTTAGCTATACTTTTGGAACTTTTGGTCTACGCGATACCTTACTAGCAGCACTGAAAGGGTTGGCACGAAAGAAATGAACCGCGCGCTTCCGCGGCGCAGGCAAAGTAGGATACACTAAGCAAACTTCCGTAATACTTAATCTTCGTGGGTTGTGAGTAATGCAGTCCTTGACGTTTCACGGGAGTGACGTAAATACGATTACCTCAGAGGGACGAGTCAAACTGCAATTAATGACAGTTCTTCTCTCCCTTGTGTCAATAGACGAGAACGCTTTCCAAGACACTTTCTCTCCGCTTACGGAAATTGCTGTAGGACGGATGAAACAATCATCACAGGATCTTCTGATACTTGCAAACGTTGGTGTTCCCTGATAAATCCCTTTAACAAAATTGGGAACCACGACCTACGAATTTCAATTTCATTTCGTGTGCCTAGATTTTGACCTTTGTAGACGGTTTTAACTTTTGCCGAATTTAATTACAGCATTCCCATTTAAATAACCCTCTATAGATTTTAGGAAATGTTATGCATAACATCGTCACACACCTTCATTCTCTAACCTATTATGGTTTATTAGTACAAATTTTGAATGGTACAATTATTCATCATATCTTTACGGGAACCTGCAATATACAACATAGTGTGTGCCACACACGTGTGGAAAAACAACGTGCTTCGTAGAGCTGTCCGAATTAGAAGCTTATACAGTGAATGTATTAAACGGATTTTTTTAATCCTCTTAACATCTTCGACGCATATTTTCGAATTAATCAGCTGAGACCAAATATTACAAAATTATCAATACATGTCGAACTTTGTATATAGCGGCAAAGGAATCTCTGCTTTCAATTTATGTTCCTAAACTAATTACCCATTGTACCTCATGAAACTTTAGCTAATCCTTCGCTGAAACTGACAAGATAAATCATTCCCTAGAATTTATATTTATAATTAAGTTACCTGATATATATCTTCAAAGGCACACAATCGATTTCTCTACGGACTCCATAGATAGTTCGCCAATGACAAGAACAATGAAACACATATAAACGGTACAGCTACTGATGGGGACAAAATGACTTGATTTAGATACACTGTCTAAGCAATTGTCGAGAGTATGCAGTTGCTTATTGCAAATGAAACATAGTACCGCACATTTTCCATCACGTAGACGTAGCTTCTCGGAGGTTGCCGGAAGAACGAGGGTCGAATATACAAGGCAAAGGTCAGTGGGAAAATCCGTAGGTAACGCGTCGGACCATTAGTATGATCATATATGGTCATGCCAACCTTTAGTTGAAGTCGAAGGTAATTGCAGGCAAATAGACGTGTGAAGTTAAGGGTCGAGGTCGAACAGGGTTGTGATACTGCAATACTGTGTTGAGCATTGCAGTAAGACGAGAAATAATTCGTAACTTTACAGTCATTCTCACATATTTATGTTACTGTTGCCAATAAATATTACCACAGTCCAACATTTCTATCAATATCGATTTTCATATCGTGATCATAATTGTGTGTGCTCTTTTAATTTAATTATACCGATTTAACCCCTTGCGCTCGAGAGGCGCACTTCAGTCGCCATTTGATAGAATTTTGAAGCTCGAAATTCATAAATATATCAAATTCGAAATAGTGTAACGGTGTGCGAGGTATTGAAATCAAATAACTCTACGTGCTAATTACTATACGATTTCTTATACCTGCTCCGAAAATTATCCTCAGCGTTGTAACGGAAAATCTTTGAAATCCTATCCGCCTGTAGCCAAAATATTGTAGAGCGCAAATGGTTCATTGCCATCAATAATGCGTATCACATTTAAGCACTCGTTACAGGTTGATGTTTCCAATGTTAGCAATGCATTTTAATCAGATAACATTTTCAAATTCCTATGCAAACATATAAATTCTATTTCCTTGTCGTCCTTCAACCTATCTAACAATCACAGATACCCTTTTCGTATTCCGAGCCAAGTTATACTTCGGATATTTGGCGAATGGTAACCTACCTTCTAATTTTCGTCAGTTTCCAGACAAGTAGTTGGAAAACCTGCAACAATCTTCTTTGAAGGTTCGAAGACAAACGAAACAAGAAAGTAAAATTTGGAAAACTGCAGTGAGGATGTGAGAAAACAGAGGGGTTGCGAAGATATACCATACCACGAATGTGCAATAGAGGCGAAAGTATGTTTGCTAAGCAAGAGGTGACCAAGAACCTTGATTACAAAATGAATACTCCTCATCTTCAGCAAAGATGAACTCTGAAATAGTTTGACTGATGTACGTTCATCATTTGCTTCCAATGACGACTCAGGATTACCTCTCAGGTATTTTCCTAACCGCTCCACATGCATTATCGATCTTGATACAATTCCCAACTTCCACAGTACCGCGATATCATTGCTCTATATAAATTCCTCAGAGACCAAAGGGGTCTCCTCTCTATCTTCCATCTTTCATTCAACATTTCACATTTCCTCCCTCTCGACATCCCCGCTGCTGTATTTATGGTCGTGAAAACTTCCGCCGTATCAAATCGATCGATAATACGACCCAAACGGGTCTGGAGTTCGCCGACAGAAGACATACCGGCTTGAAACGTTGCTTAGAATGCATGGAACGAGGATGAAGCGTAATACCTGACCAACTGCGTCGTTACTTCCGGGGGACACTGTGTCGTCCAAAATATGCTGAAGTTCGCTTGTATGAATAAAGCTTTCCCTCCCTCTGCGACGCCGCCACCCGCTGGAGCCTCTTCCTCCCTTCCTTTTTCCCCTCTCCTGCTCCGTGCTCTTTTACTCGCCGAAGTGACGTAGCCGGAATAGTCAGATTATTGTGAGAAGTGTACCTAATTCGCTATCTATTGCGCTTATTAAGCTTTGAAGCTATTATTTCTTTTGAAATAGCTACGTATAGAGCAATTAATATTACGACACCTTGTAATCGTTTCTTTGAGTATATTTGTGCATGTTTGATGGCATGATCTAAACGAATTCGGGCAAGAATTGGATATCGGATACGTTATCGATTCGATGGAATACTCGCTCGAACGTTTTACACGCAATCTGCAATTACAAGTGAATCGTATTGTTATCAGCGAAAAAATGTGAGCTGCACCTATTGGGTATGGTTATGTAAACAATTGACCTACATTTTTAGGGAAATCTGCTTCTATTTAAGATTAAAGCGAATTCTCAGTTCACGGGTGTTAGAAACGGACCGCTGCATCAATTTTAGAATCAAGTTAATTTCAAATTTAGGCAGAGTAATTCATTATTTCGAAGCGAAACCTTCTGTTTCTATGCCACTAGTGATCAGAGTAATTAGGATATATAACGCACGTTTAAGATTTATACGCATCAAAATCAGAATATTGTTAAATGATGTTTAATCAGCCATAACGGCATTAAAGCGACTAACAGTTTTATATTCAACATGTATAATTTATTTTATTTGAAAGGAGTGTTAATTTGGAACTTAGAATTTGTTTCCCACCTTTCTACAAAAATAATTATCTACTTTTATATGTAGTCGATGGTGTTATCTTCACAAAGTAGCGCCCTATTGACTAATGCTATGGAGAATATGAATCGCAGAGGATATTATATTTAATTACTACTAACCATGGCTAATTAATTCAACTAAAACCACATGGCTTGAAATGTATTTAGTTTGTAAACCTGTAGATTGCACTAACTTCGGTGGTCAGTAATCCATTGTTCACCCCAGTGCAACAAATATCGTAGGATATGTTATATGTAATATCATATTATTAACGTTAATTTATGTTACGCAGGAAGCACGTGATAAAGGATTTTGGAGACATAATAGGCAATATTACCACTCTCACATCATTTCTCATTTCATTGCTCCTGAATTTTATGTTCATATGTATGTGCTAAACTCACTGTATTATGTCCATCAGCTTTCTTTCTTAAGATGCATAATCTAATCGAAGCAATTTATACTATACTAGTTCCAATATTATAATGAATATCCCTTCCTATAAAATATTCTCAAAGTACCTGCTCAATTAACTACTCAAAGTGGCGACAAAGTCTAAAATCTTTCACATTTCCATATTTTCCAGTAGCACTTACACTCACTTCGTTATCAAGTTCGTATTAACGCCTACGTATTATAAAATCCTTGCAAAAGAAGACGAAAGATACATTCGATCCTTTCACGTGTATGCATATGCACATCGACTCCCTTGATACCTACTGGTGAAGCTCCGTCACGTGTAACTGCCATGGCCATGTGGTTGCAAAGGGATAATGGAGGGTGAGAAAGGGAGGACCAAAAGGGTTGGACGGTATTGCAGAGAGATGAAAAATATCGCAAGCACGCATGCATACACATTAGAATCGAAGGAATGAGCGCAACCGTTGGTATAGCTGGATACATACAACGTAACGGGAATCGATAATACCTCATTAGCATTTGTTTATCACCCTCCATAGCGATCCACCGTGTACCATTTCTATTTCGTCCACGCCGGCTCAAACACTATGGCCAAAACTTCATTGCTCGAATTCCTGGACCGCGATCGTTTCTTCATACTATAATTGCGTTCGATTCTATTTCCTGGCGTAATTCGTGTGTAAGAAGTCTGTTCTCCGTGCTTATGCCGTTTTCGAAAATTTCGTGGCCGAATTTGGATACACGTGATCGCGGGCGATCATTCATGGCAGATATGTGGCTGTTTATGGAATTCATTGCAGTAAAGACATATCGTTTCTATTCTTTATTTGTGTATATATTGAAAGAAAGTTTGCTGCCTAAATTTTGCTATATAACTTAATAGTTTTACAATGCGTTGTGAAATCATGCTACTCCGGATCCCGGTTGAAGAGACAGGTATGTTGAACTAAGGAGAAATCCAATATTTACAAATTACTGAAAACAGATCAAAAGGGAAGAGAGGTACACTTATTGTATATTAAAGCACTCAATAAAGCTATTTGTAAGCAGAATTTTACCGATACATATACTTTAGGTTGAATCCAAATTATCACCTCCGAATTAATTTGGATATTACTGGAATATTTTGATGTAGTTAAAAAAAAAACAGGGAAATACACTATTCTACGAAATTTGAGATACAACCCCTCCTTAAATTCATTCTTAAATAATGGAGTTACATATTCCTCAATATCTCATATAAATTTGCATACTATATTATGCAAGTCTAATCTGCGTTATCTACTTCACTTTCACGAACATCTCAACTGTAGTCTACGTCAACTTATATATTCAAAAATACCGAGAAGTATCATTCCACAACATTAACTACATCCTTTGTTTCCACGAAAATATTTTTATTTCAAATTTACAGATCCAGTTCTTTCTGCGGTCCCTGCACATATAAATTGCAATAAAATTAAATACCACTCATGCGGGAATAAACACTGCAAAATTTGTCTTAATTCAACCATTCATCTACATTTAAATATTCATATCAGGCAAAACAAGCGACGAAGTTATTCATAGGGAACCTATATGGAACGTATGTAATTATAACTATAATTCAATACCATTTGCACTTTGCATCTACTCATAAACTTCCATTTTATACACAAAAGAGGTCGAAGCTCTTCATGAAATAACAGAGCAATAGGTACACTATGAGACAAGATGATCGTCCTCACTTTAATTTTCAGTGCTTTTCGATTAAATTCAGAGCGGTATATCTAGTTAAAAAAAAATTATTTTTGATTGTAAGCAAATTCAATTCGAGGGGGGAACGTTTGCGTTACACAAAGCAATAGATAAAAGCTTTGAAGAAACTGTTACTATTTTCGGAATATTATTTAAGAGTAAATATAAATATATCAAACATGTATTCCTTCCATTTATGGGTTTCATAAGCGTGACATGGCAAACAGTATTAGCTCCTAGATTCCTATTCACCACAATGAATTATAGAAGATTTTATGAGAGGCTTTTGAAAATCATATCCCCTTTGCTCCGTCTTTTTTTGACACATTCACCATGCAGTATTACGTTCCCGCGATTTTTTCAGATGAACCAGTAAAATTGGTAGAAAGGATTGTAGACAGTAATTAGTGTTCGTTTTCGGTGTTAAGGACAGAAGACACTACGAGAATGCGTATGTGACACGTGCGCACATTGAATTTCGTTATATGGAGCATAGAAACCTCCAGGATCTGCTGTTATTTCGTCGCGTACGGTCCGATAGCATCTATCCCAAGTCAAGACCTCTAGCACCCAAAGTTCCAACAACCACAGCCCGGAATAGAGTCATTCGTTCAGACGAGTACAAAATTTGACCGTCATAGATATTTCATATGCCCCAGTCCCCGAATCCGTCGTAATTTCGCGGTGCCTGCGTTACGATGGCGATGGAGAATTTAGTTCAAAACGTGCCCATTAAGTACTAATTAATTGTCTGATTTGAGGTGTTGTGGATATTGCGAAATCGAAGGAGATATAATCAAGTTGCTAGGAAAAACGCATAACGGAAGGACGAGTGGTTTTAGGGAAGGGAACGAGGGAAGTGGTGGCTGGAAGGGAGGCTGAAGGAAAGGAGCTCGAATGAAAAGAGAAGGACGTATGCGCCCCCTGTCTATCCGCCTTTTCGGACTTTTCACCACTATTCTTATTTGGATTATCAGGTATGTGAATTACTGATTCCTTTCTACAGAATCGAGTGCAAGGAGGAAAAATGCACTACCTAAGCAGTAGTTGAGTGGGAAGGGTTGAGCTTGAATGGTGGGATGAGGTTAGCGATTAGTTTGAGCATTTGTAGCTCTTTGGATTTTAAGGACGAGTCATATAAGTATTATGTATTAATATTAAGAATATTATGTTAATCAATGGGGTCACCTAATTCAACAAACTAGCCTCGTCATGTTTGCAAACCACGGGAACTGTACTACGCATGCGCTACTAGAAAAATACGATCATAGGCTTTATATCGGACGAAGTACGGACAGCCGAATTTAGGAATTAATTTAATCAATTAATTAATTAATTTGACTACAAAGATGATTGAAATCTGACAATTGGTTAATGCTATGGATGTGATCGGTTGTCATATTAAACACTATTACCTTTAGCCATATTTTTGACTAATGACGATTATAATAGTTAGTAATATCTCGACGGAGGTATTGTGCTCCCTTTGTTAACAGTATATACACTTTTCTTTATCGAATTACTCTAATTAGGCCATCTATGCCTAAAGAAATAATATTAATGCAATTTCCCTTGACCTTCGCATTAAACGAACAGCCAACAGCTGTCTGTACATACTTTGGATTAAGTAGCACCCATTCCTGACACAACTATAGTAAAAATTCTGCCCTTCGGATTTCCATTTCCCATTTCCTATTGCGCATGGTATCAGAAGCCCGAAGCACAACCAAAAACGATATTTGCTGTGAATAGCTGGAATTACACGCTAACAGGCATATTCATATTCAAGAAAAGAAGCGGGTAGTGTAGAGTCGGAACTTCTTAGGAATGAGCCGTTGAATTTTTACGCACTGTTACTATTCACGCCGCTCATAAGCGACATCTGGTTTGGATGGCACGTCTGGATGGAAAAAGAGAACATCGATTACTTGCGCATGAAATTTTATAGTTCTAACACCACAGCAGCGCGCTGCAGAACGTAGCACAGCAACGCAGAGCAATAAATAGCACCGAATATCACCGCACAGTACAGCACGGCACACTACTGCTCAGGACAGCACCACTCTGCGCTGGATCGTCACCACAGCACAGCACTTCAGTGCACGGCACCGCAGTGGATAAAACCGCAAACAGAACGGAGCACAGCAGTGTACAGCTGATTGCAGGCGGGCGCACGAGGCAAAAGGAGAGCACAGCGGGGCCCAGTAATGTTCCGAATGGAAATGAACAACTGTGAATGGCACATGTTCCTCAAATAACATAACCGATACTAACCACAGCAGGGCACAACTGAGCGCAGGAAAGGGCAACTGAGCGCAGGAAAGCACAGCTGAGGGCGACCGAGTACGGTATAGCGCCGTATAGTTTCGATTAAAATAGACTAGTACCGCTACGGGCAGCACAGCTACAAATAGTAGCGCTGCATCTACAGAGTGCAGCAGAACACAGTTCTGTTGATGATACCACGGAAATGCGCCGAATATAGCAGATTCCTAACCATTCGTTACCTAATCACAACCAACATATCGAAATCTAAACAAACATTACAAATCGTTCCCCACCTAACCGAAACAAAGTCGAGCATAGCTGAGCGCGTGAAGGCGCTGCAGGGCGCAGCAGGCCACAGTATAGCGTAGGATACAACCGAATAATACCGATTAGCATAGTATCGTACAGAAGTGCTCCGAATATAGATACCACCATGTCAAAGCACACGTCAGCCCGGTAGGTAACTGCAGGGCGTAGAAGAGTTGAAAAAAGCACTGTAACGCGCGGCACACCACGTAATACAAGCTAATGACACAGGTTCCACTACCAACACTAAACCTAATAATAATAACGCTAAGCCTAAACGTTGCAAAGCAAAACGGAGCGCAATAGGGTACCGTAATACGCCGAATACCAGCGAATAGCAGATGTTAGCACAGACTCCCAACGTAACCCAACCGAGCATTATCTAACTAATCCCAACCATAGCAGAGAACGCAGAGTGCAGGAAAGAGCATCAGAGGGCAACGGAACACAGTGTGGCGCCGTATACCGCCGAATAGCGGCCAACAGCACAAATTTCTAACCTAAGCCAACATAACTTATCCTAACTTTTCCTACCCTGACGCAATAATGCCTAACTGCAGCATTGCGAGGCAGAGCGTCGGAAAGCGCAGCAGGCCTCAATGAAACGCAGAATACATCGAATAGTAGCGAAAAATGCTGATACGGAACTAAACCTAACATAACCGATCCAAGCCTGGCATAACCTAACTTCAAGTACACTACTTTCCATAACCCAACTGCAGTTGGGATCAGAAGAACGCAGGGAAACGAAGCAGATGGAGGGAGAGCTCTGTTGCGCGCCAAATGCCAGAGAATACTATCGAGAGGCATAGATTCCAAACCGTAGCTAACCTAACCTATTCCATCCATAGTTGAGCGCAGCATAGTGTAGTTGAGTACAGCAGAGCATAGCACAGCAGATTATACAGCCGGATACCTCTGGTGGCAGCGCATCGCTCAGATTACTTTCCTAACTATATCCATCATTACACAACCTAACCTTACCACAGCAGAGCGTATCCGCGCAAAAGGTAGTGCAGCAGAAGGGAGCAGTGTATAGTAATGCAACGAATACCATCATATTGCTACTAATAAAGCAGACGCATGTCTTATCATAATCTGACCTAACCTTGTAAACTCTATCTTCCCAAACCTGTCCAGATCGGAGCATCGCAGCGAGCCACAAAGTGCAGCAGAGCGCAGCAGAGTATACATAAGCGCTAAATACAAATGAATAGCATGAATGCCATTAGATTAACCTATCCAGTGATCGTTAAATACAATAGCAATCTCAAAATGACCAAAGGATATATCAATTATGGCTGGAAATATTAGCATGTGAATATACTGTTCTGGCTATAGCCATCTACACAGTACTATTTGCATTGGCATAATTTATTTAATGGTCATCCGAATTCTGTAAGGACGATAGAGTGACGAATGCGTAAGTCAAATATCGCCAGAGATATCAACAATTTGTAATACAGAAGTGGGTATATCTGCCTACAAAATTATATAGGAATTTTATTAGACCACACACTGACCGCCTAAATTCTTTAGCAATCCTAGAATTGTCAAAGAATGGATCAATTATCGCCAAAGATATTAACAATTGAAGATAAAATGTTGAGGGTAGCCATCTATACTCTGCTATTGTCATTTGAGTAACCTTCTCAATGAGCATCTAAATTGCATAATAAATTATTGAACGATAAATGGCTAGATAAATCATCGCTAGAGAGGATAACAATTAACTATAAGTTACTCAAAATAGCAATCTACACGTTCCTGTAGCCATTCGATAAATCTATTCACTGCTCATACAATTTGCACAGATATCTTAGAATGACCTGTGGATATTTCACATATTGCTAGAGACATAATGAAGTGACAATACGGTACTGAAGATAGAAATCTTCTCTGTGCAATAGTAATTGCATTAATCTATTCGCTCATAATATTAGTTCAATAGCTACTTTACAATGATCAATGATTAGATCAATAATGTATACGGAAATTAGCAGTCGACAATACCGTACCGTGTATACCCGTCTACGCGCTGTAAGTGGCTTCTGATCAATCTGTTTACAGAACACATAGATTTAACAGCAATTTTAGTATGATAAATGGATGGATTAATTGTGATAAGAGATATCAAGTATCGACAATACAGTCCTGCGTACAGCCACCAATGCCGTACTATTGCCACTCAATTATTCTATTCACTCATCATCTGTATACTATTGCAATTATAGAAAAAACATCGGATAGATCGTTTAAATTCCATAGCAGTTATAGAATGATCATCAGCATAGCCGGCTACTGAACACTAAAGCCCTTGCGCTATTCTTTGCAGTTATGATCCTTACTCCACAGCAATTCTAGAATTATCAGTGTGCATATGAGTCATCCCTCGACATGTTACCAATTGACCATATACGATAAAGTCTTGCCTTCAGCAGAGTACTATAGCCATTGTAATAATTTATTCTCTGATCTCATAAATTCGACAGAAGTTCTCGAATGACCAATGGATAGATCAATTGTCTCTGGTGATACTAGAATTAACACTACAGTACTGAGTATAGCCACCTACTCCGTGCTATAGCCATTGTATCAATATATTCACTGACCATTTACCTTTCATAGCAATTCAAGGTTAATCAATGGCCATATCAGCTGTCGCTACAGATATTCAAAGTTGGGAATACAGTACTGAGTGCTGCTACATTAGCGGAAATATAGCCACCTGCGCATTAATAACGCCACTGAATAAATCTATTCAGTTAATATATAAATTCCGCAGCAATTCAAGATATATCTATGGATGGATAAATTGTCTCTAGAGACATTAACAGTTCAGAAGACAGTGGAGGGTATAGCCATCTAAACAGTACTACATCCACAGCATTAGACTATTCACTGATTTGTCAATTCTGTAGCAATTCTCCATTGCTCAATAGGTAGACGAATTGTCGCTTGATATATCTGCAATTGAAATTACAGTACTCAGTATATCCATGGACACAGTACTATAGCCACTGTAATAATCTATTCACTGATCAGATATATCGCAAAGCAATCCTAGAATGATCAATGGATTTGCCACTTACTCCTGGGCACAAGGTCAGTTAACAATACAGTACATGGTAGAGCCACCGAGAATTAACTATAGCCACCGCAATAATTGATTCATTGATCACTTAGTTGAACAGCAACTCAAGAATCATCAATGTATAGGTCAACTATCTCTACGGACAGTAACAAATAATAATATGGAACTTAGTATAGCCACCCACGCAGTACTCTGGCCATTGTACTAATGAATTCGTTGATCATTAATATTGTATAGTTTTCCCAGCATTTTCAATAGATAGATCAATTATCCCTGGAGATGTTAGAATTAATTGAGCACAGAGTATTGCCATCAGAGCAGTACCGTAGACATTGGATTAGTCATTTCAGTTATCATTAAAATCCCACAGTAATTCAAAAATTATCAATGGATGGATCAATCGTCTCTAGTGATATTAACAATTAACAATACATATTATGGCCATCTACACAGCTTCATAAGGATTGCATTGATCTATTCACCGATCCCTTCAGTTCTAATGCAACTCTTCATTGACCAAAAGATAAAACAATTTTCGTTTGTAATATCAGCAATAGAGAGCGCAGTACCTAGTGAAGCCATATACGAGTTATTATAGCCATTGGACAAATATTTTCAGTTATCATGTATATTCCATGTCAATTCAACAATTATCAGTGGATGGATGAGTTATCTCTATAGAAATTGAGAGTCAACAGTACACTACAGGCTATAGCCGTCGACACTCTACTATACACATTGGATAAATCTATTCACTGATCACGTATGTTCTATTGGAATCCTAGCATCATCAATGGGTAGATAAATTATCCCTGGATATGGTAGCAATTAACAATAGGGTACTGTGTACAACAATCGACGTTGCACGGTAGCAATACGATTGATCAATACACTGAGCCTTATATACTATAGCATTCCCAGAAAGACAGAAGGATATGTCAATCATCTTTGGGGTATAGGCAACTGACGCAGCAGTAGTGAGTTTCGGCACCCACGCAATACTATAACCATTGCTTTAATCTATTCACTATTCATGTATGTTCTGCAGGTATTATAGATTGACAAATGTGTGGTTCAATTATTTCTAGAGAGAGCAACAATGAAGGATACAGTACTGAGTAGAGCCCTCTGCGGAGTACTATAACCATTGCATGAATCCATTCACGTATCATTTTAATGCCATAGCAATGCTATGATGACAAATGCGTGGAGCAATTATGTCTAGAGGAACTAACAATCAACAGTACACTACAGATTATAGCCATCTACACATTACTATATCACTTGCATTAATCTATTCACTGATCACGCAATTTCCATAAGAATTCTAGATAGACCAAAGGACAGATGAATTGTCGATTGAAATATTAACAATTGGCTACAAAGTGCTGATTACAGCCATCAACACATTATTAAAGACATTGTGTCAAACTATTTAGTGGTCACCCAAGTTCCATATAGCAATTTTGAAATGATCAATGGATACATATATCATCGTTTGCGGTGCTAACGGATGAAAGTACTGAACTCTGTATAGCCAACAGCATAGTCCTGTAGCCAATGGCATGACGTATTTGCTGATAATGTAAATTGCTTAGCAATTAAAGAATGATCTATAGATAGATCAATTATCGCCAGAGATATTAACGATTGACCGTACTTTGTTGATTGTAGTCACATTTACGGTATCGTATCCATTGAATTAACCTTTTCGATTATCACACTAATTCTAAGGCAAATCTATAGTGATGTATGTACAGACTTATTATCGCTATCGATTTCACCAATTTCAAGTAAAGTAATTGAGTATAGCTACGAACGTTGTACTATACCCACTCGTATAAGCTATTGACTGATCACAAAAATTCTGTGGCAATTCCAGAATGATCAATGGGTGAATCAATTATCGCCAGAGATATTGACGATTGATCATACAGTGCTGATTATAGCCACCTGTCGTTTACTATAGCTAATGGATTAACCTATTCATTGATCAATTAGGTTCTTAAGCGATACTAGATAGGTCAATGTATAGATCGATTATCTCTAGAGATATTAAGAATTGACTATACCGTGCTGAGTACTGCCACCTATGCATTACCAGAGCCATTGAGTCAATCTATTTACTGTTCATCTTATTCTTGTAGCATTTATAGAATGATCAATGAATAGATGCGTTACAGCCAGAGAAATTAGCAACTAAAGAAAGAGTACTGTGTACATCCATCCAAATAGTACCATAGCCATTGGTGTAAAGTATCTGCCGTAAATTCTATAGGAATCCTAGAGTGGTCAATGGGTAGGTCAATTATCGGTAGATATATTTGCAACTGACAATGCTGAACTGGGTATATACCCCTACGCATAACTGTATTACATGTATCTATCTACAAACTGAACATACACATTCAGTAGCAATTCTAGAATGATCAATAGGTATATAAATTGTCGCATAGATATTAAGGAATGACAATATAGTAACCTGAATAGCCATCTACAGTGCCCTATGCACATCTACGCAATACTATATCCCCTCTGTTAACCTATTCACTGATCATGTAAGTTCTATAGCAATTACAAAATGAGCATTGTATAAATAAGTTATTGGAAGAAACATTAAGAGCAAACTATAAGGTAATGAGTATAGGCCAATAGGCAATTCAATAAAAATTGGTTTAATCTACAGACGGACCACACATATTTTATAGCAATTCATCAGTGACCAGTGGATTCATCAATTATTGCCAGAGATGCAAACGATTGACTACAATTTACTGAGTACAGCAATCAACGCAGTACTACAGCCATTGATGCAATACTTATGCTGATCGCCTTATTTCCAAAGCAATTCGAGAATTTTCAGTGGATATACAAATTGTCGCTGGAGACATTGATAAATGGCAACATAGCACTGAGTGTAGCCATCTACACAGTAATATAGCCAGCGAATATATCTATTCGCCGATGAGTTAGGCTGCACAGTAATTACCTAATGATAAATCCATAGATCAATTATCACCTCATACATGCACAGATACTAACGCAGTACTGAGTATAGTCGTCCACATCGTGCTACATCCAATGGATAAATCTATCCACAGACCATCTAATTTCAACAGAGGTTCTGGAATTGTCAATGGATATATCAATTATCACCAGGGATATTTTCAGTCGACTACAGGGTACTGAGTATAGCCATCAAGACAGAAATGTAGCCATTGTAATAAACTGTTCACTGATGATTTACATGGTAATGCAGTTCCCGAATGACAAAGGACATATCAAACAACGCTCATGATATTAACAATTTACAATACATAAGTAACGGTAGCCATTTATACTGTCCTATAGCCACTGGGCTAATCTATACAATGGTCAGCTGCACCACATAACAATAAGGAATGATTAAAGAAATGGATACATTATGGCTAGAAATAATAATGCTTGACCATAATGTACTGAGTACAGTCATCAACACAGTAATACAGCCGTTGGATTTACCTATTCACTGATGGCTTCAATTTTATAGTAACTCTAGAATGACAAATGGATGGATCAATAATCTCTTCAGACATCGGCAACTGGTAATGTAGTACTTGGTGCAATAGTCTATGCAGTTCTATATGCATTGCATTAATCTAATGACTGACTATTTATGTTCCAAAGCAATTGCCGAATGTCCAATGGCTAGAAAAACTATAGATAGGTATACTGATAAATTACAATAGAGTACACAGTGTAGCCGTCCACACAACGGTATGGCCAGTAGATAAATATATTGGCTGATGATTTCAATTCCGTAGCAATCCTAGAATGACAATAGAAAGATCCATTAACGCACGCTAAGATAAGAACTGACAACAAGGTACTGTGGACAGCCATTGTCACAGTTCTTTAGCCGCTGTATTAACTTGCTCACTGATGATCTACGTTCTATAGCAATTCTAGAATGACAAGAGACAGGTCCATTATCGCCCGACATATTAACAATTGAGGAAAGAGTACTAAGTACAGAATCTACACAATACTAGAGCCATTAAAAATAATCCGTTCGCTGCTCATCTACGTTCTTCAATAATAATTGAGTTATCAATGAATACAGCAAGTGCCGCTGCAGGAAATGACGTATGATAATACACTTGATGACGTATGATAACGCACAGCAAACACATTGCATTACACATAAATACATTAGTTAACGCAAGGGGTATATACCGTTGACAGCACGTTACATAGAACACCCACCAACAATGCGCAGTATTCGTTGGATTAATTTGTTCTCTGATGATTTACGTTCCATTGCAATTCTAGAATAATGAAGGTATAGAAAACTCATAGCTGGAGATATTAGCAATTGAAAATACAGTGCTGAGTATAGCCACCTACACAATCCAATAGCCATTGAATTAATCAGTTCGCTGATCATCAAATTCTTTATCAATTGTCGAATGTTCAATTAGTACTGCAATTGCCGCTATTGAGATTGACAGAAATGTCGATGCAGGACTGGGTGTAGCCATCAAAAGATTACTGTAGCCGTTGTCTGAGTTTTTTCACAGGATAATTCATATCCCGCAGTACCTTCAGAATAATCAATGGATAGATCAGTTACTGCTAGAGATTTTACGGTTGACTATACGGTACATAGTATATGCACCAACAAAGCAATGTAGCGGTTGGATTAATTTGCTCCCAGATGATCTGATCTCCACAGCAATTCTAGAGTAATTAATATATTGCACAGTTATGTCTAGAGACGTTTTCAGTTGACAGTACGGTTCTGGGTACATCTACCATTAAAGCAGTGTAGCCGTTGGATTAATCTGTACACTGATGATTTAAATTCTATAGCAGATCTAGAATAATCAAAATATAGATCAGTTGTGGCAGGAGATATTTACAATTGACAGTTACAGTTGACGGTAACGTTACACATTACATCTACCAACAGAACACTGTTACCGTTGCTTTAACATGTTCAATGATGATATTTATTGTGTAGCTATTCTGGAATGACAAAAGACAGATCCACTATCGCTCTAGATGTTAACAATTGACAACAAAGTACGGAGTAGCTCCATCATTGCAGTACAGTTGGCGTTGGACTAGTTTATTCACTGATGATTTCAATTCCACAGCCATTCAAGGATAATGAAAATATAGATCAGTTATTGCTCGAGATACTTGCTTCCGTCAGTGCGGTATTCAGTACACGCACCAGCAGGGACATGTATCCGTTGGAATAATCTGTTCACTGACGATTGCTATTCTGCAGCATCTACGAAATAGTCAATATATAATCAGATATATGTGGAGATGTTCACAATTGGCAGAAAGGTAGCTAGTGGAGCCACCAACAGGGCATAGGTGACGCTGGATAACTCCGTAGACTGAAGGATTGAACGTCGCAGCGTATGTAGGGTGATCAATGTTTGGATCAAGTGTCGGTATAGATATTGGAAAAGTCAATACAGTACTGTGTTTAGTCACCAACACATGACCCTAGCGGTTCAATTAATCCGTCTGCTGACCATCTAACTTCTCCCGCGTTTGTCGAATAATCAATGGATAAAGCAATTATAGCTTGAGACACTGATATATTCCAACACTCTACTGAGTGTAACAATCAACAAAGCACGGAAGCCGCATTACTACTGATTTCACTGAACATTAAATTTGTATAGCAATTCAATATTGACAAAAGGCAAATCCAAAATCGCTTGAGACATTTACAGCCGACAACACAGTAGTGAGTTCAGCGATCATAACTGATCTGTAGCCGTGGGAATGATTCTTGCATTGATGACTTAGTTTCCACAGCATTTGTGGAATAATCAATGTATAGATAAGTTACGGCTAGAGATAGTTAGAATTGCCTGTAGGGAGAATATTATATCCCAGGAAACATCACTGTAGCCGTTGGATTAATCTGCACATTGATGATATCTATTCATTGAAAATTCTAGAATGACAAAGTACATATCCATTACCCCTCCAGAAATTAGCAATTTACAACATCCTGCAGAGTAAAGCCATCATATCAGTACCGCACCCGTTGGATTAGCTTTTCCATCGATGATATAATTTCCACAGTAATTCCAGTATCATCAGTGTGCAGTACGGTTATTGCTAGGGATATTTACATTTGACAAAACGGTGTTTACTATATCAACCAACAGACAACTGTAACCGACGGATTAAGCGATTCAATAATAATTTAAATACTACAACCCTACGAGAATGATAAAATAGAGATCCACAGACCCTCGAGATATCAACAATTGACAACACATTACCGAGTACATTCATGCAGTGCAGATCAGTTATGCCTCAAGATATTAGCAATTGACATCACAGTACTGAGTACAGCTATCATAACTGTACCGTAGCCATTGGATCACTTTACTCGCTGACGAAATAAATTGCAAAGCAATTCTAGAATAATCTATTTATGGAACCGTTACAGCTAGTGATATTTAGAATTGAGTGTAGGATGCATAATACGTCTACCAACGGAGCACTGTTGCTGTTGAATTAATATATTTTCTGATGATTTATATTATGCAGCAATTCTAGAATGAGAAAAAACAGATCCATTATCCCTCGATGCATTAGCAATTGACAACACAGTACTGAGTGCAGCCGTCATCACAGTACAGTCGTCGTTGGACTAATTTGTTCATCAATGACATAAATTCCGGAGCAATCCTAGAGTAATCAGTGTATTGTTCGGTTATGGCTAGGGATATATACAATTCCCGGTACGGTGCTTAGTACATCCCCCAACAAAGGCCTGTTGCCGTTGGATTAATCAGTTCAGTGATAATTTACATACTATAACAATACTAGAATGACAATATAAATATATCCATTATCCCCCGAGATATTAGCAATTGACAATACAGTATTCGGCACGTCCATCATCATAGTACTGTAGCCGTCGGATTAATTTGTTCATCATTGATATCAATTCCACAGCAATTCTAGTATAATCAGTGTATATTTCGGTTATGGCTAGTGATACTTGCAATTGTCGGTAAAGTACTTGGCACATCTACCAACAGATCACTAGCCGTTGGATTAATCTGTTGAATGATGATTGAGGTATTACAAAAATTCCATATCCAGAATCTACTGATGCATTATCCCTCGAGATACGAACAATTAACAACACAGTACTGAGTACAGACATCTTCACAGTAATATAGCAGTTGGACTACCTTGTTCACTGTTAATGTAAATCCCATTGCAATTATGGAATGATCAGCGTATGGTACACTTTTGTATAGGGTCATTTACAATTGACAGTACGGAACTTTGTTCGTCCACAAGCAGAGTAGCCTATCTGTTGGATTAATCTGTTCAATGATGATTTATATGATATAGCAACCCTACAATGACAAAAGACACATCAATTACCCTTCAAGGTATTAACAAATGACAACAAATTACTGACTACAGCCATTACAGTGGTAATTTAGCCGTTGGAATACTTTGCCCATCCATGATATAAATAGCACAGCAATATAGAATGAGCGTTGTACAGTAAGGTTAAGGCTAGGGGCATTTACAATTTATATTACTGTGCGTGTCACATCCACATATAGAGCACCGTAGCCGCTGATATAATCCGTTCGGTGATGATTAATTTCCTTTAAAAATCCTGGAATGATAAACTACAGTTGCATAAGTCCTCGCTATATTAATAATTGACAACACGGTACTAAGCACAGCCATCGTCACAATAATGTAGCCGTTGGAATACTTTGTACGCTGATGATGTAATTTCTAAAGCTATTCTGGAATGACATATGTATAGTATGGTTATGGCTAGTGATACCTGCAGTAGAGAGTACAGTACTTAGTATATGCACCAGCACAGCGCTGCAGCCCTTGGATTAATTTGTTCGAAGACGGTTTAAGTCTGTAGCAATCCTAGAATGACAAAAGACACATCCATTATCGCTCGAGCAACTATGATTTGACAACATAGTACTGAGTATAGCCATCATCTCAGTACCGTAGCCGATGGTTTACTTTTTGCACTGGTGACGAAAATTTCAAAAAAATTGGAGAATAACTTATGTATAGAACGGTTACGGCTAGTGATATTTACAATTGATAGTGCGGTGCGACCTACATCCGCCATCAGCGCAAAGCAGCCGTTGGATTTATATGTTCAATGATGATTTAGGTTCCATAAGAATTCTAGAACGAGAAGATACAGATCCATTTTCACTCAAGATATTAACAAGTGACAACAAAATACTGAGTACAACAACCATCAATGTGCTGCAGAGGTCTGATTAAACTTTTCAATGATATATATACTACAGCAATTCTAGGATGAGAAATGCAGGTCCAAAATCCTTGGAGATATTAACAATTGACAACACGGTACTGAGTACAGCCAACATCACAGTATTGTGGCCGTCGAATGACATTGTTCTCTGATAATGTAAGTGCCAGGGCAATCCTAGAATAATCACTGCATACTACGGTCATGGCTAGAGATCTCTACAATTGATAGTACAGTACTTATTGCATCGGCCAGCAGAGCAGAGAAACCGCTGGATTAATCTGTTCAATGATATTTTACATATAACAGGAAATCTAGAATGGCAGCGTGGTTATCGATTAACATATGAGCATTTAGCAATGGTTAACTCAGTACAGCATTCAGCCATCATCACCGTACTCTAGCCGTTGTATTAGTTTGCTCATCGATGACATAAATCTCAATGCAATTCTGCAATTGACAGTTTATGGTACTGCTATGGCTAGAGATGTTTACAATTGATAGTATGGTACTTAGCGCATCCACGAGCAGAGCAAAGTATCCGCTGTATTAATCAGCTCAATGATGATTTAGACATTACAGCAAATCTAGAGTGACAGCAAGGGTATCCATTAACCCGCGAGAAATAAGCAATTGCAAACCGAGTACCGAATACATCCACCATCATAGCACTGTAGCCGTTGTGTAGTTTGTTGATCTGTGAAATAAATAGCACAGAACTTCTAGAATTACCAGTGCAACGTTCCGTTATGGTTAGGGATATGTACAAACGATAGTACGGTGTCTAGTACTACAACGTAAAGAGCACTGTAGCCATTGGATTAATTTGCTGAGTGATGATTTATATTCTATAACAAATCTAGAATTACAATATATAGATCCATTATCCCTCGAGAATTTAACTATTGAAAATACGGTGCACTGTACAGCCACCATCAGAGTAACGTAGCCGCTGAACTGCTTCGTTCAGTGATGATGTAAATTCCAACGTAATTCTAGAATAACCTGTGTATAGTTCTATTATGGCTTGTGATACTTACATTAGTCAGTAAAGTACTTTGTACATTTACCAACAGAGCACTATTGCCGTTGGTTTAATCTGCTCACTGATAATGTATGTCCTACAGCAATTCTGGAATGTCAAGTCCATATCCATTATCCCCCGAAACATTAACAATTGATAACACAGTACAGAGTACAGTCATCATAACAGTACCGTAGCCGTTGGTATACTTTGCGCACCGTTAACATAAAATCCAAAGAAATTCTAGAATAACCTATGTATATAACCGTTATGGCCAGTGAAATTTACAGTTAACAGTACGGTGCTTATTACATCTACCAGCAATGCACAGTAGCCATTTGATTAATCTCTTGAAACATGATTTAGGTGATATTACAATTCTATAATGAGATAATGCAGATCCATTACAACTCGAGATAATAACAACTAACAACACAATACTGAGTACATCTACCATCACTGGACTGCTGCCGTTGGACTAATCTTTTCACTGATGATATTTATTCTACAGCAATTCTAGAATGAGAAACGCGGGTCCACAATCCCTGGAGATATTAACAATTGACAACACAGTACTGAGTATAGCAATCATCGCATTAATGTAGCCGTTGGACTACGTTGTTCACTGTTGACATAAATTCCTGAGCAATTGTAGAATAATCATTGTATGGTACATTTCTGACTACAGACATTTCTAATTGACAGAAGAGTACATATTACCTTTACCATTACAGTTCTCTAGCCGTTGGGATAGTATGCTCAATAATGATACAGATTCTGTAACAATTCTATAAAGACAAAATACAGATCCAACATCCCTCGAGATATTAACAATAGACAACGCAATACTGAACACAGCCATCATCCCTGTTCGGCAGCCGTTGGATCTTTGATCACTGATAATTTAAATTCTATAGCAAATATAGAATGACATACCACAGATCCCTTAACCGTCGATGCATTAACTACTGACAACACAGTACTGATTACAGCAATCATGACGGTGATATAGCCGCTGGTCTACTTTATTTACTAATGATGAAAGATGCGACGTAATTCTAGAATAACCGATGTATAGTACGGTTATGTCTAGGGACATTCACAGTTGACAGTACGGTGCTTAGTACTTCCACAGACAGAGCACTGTAGCCGTTGGATTAATCTGCTCAATGAAGATTTAAGTTCCATGTCCCTTCTAGAATTACAAAACACACATCTACTATCCCTCGAGATATTAACAACTGAAAACAAGGGAATGAGTGCAGGCATCTTCACAGTGATGTTTACGTTGGACTACATTGTTCACCGATGATGCATATTCCAAACAAATTCCGGAAGTATCAGTGTATAGTACTGTCATGGCTAGGTATATCTTCAATTGATAGTACGGTGCTGAGTACTTCCACGTGCAGAGCACTATTTCCGTCGGATGATTCTGTTCATCGCTGATTTCGATGCTGTAACAATTCCCGGATTGCAAGATACAGATAGAATATCGCTCGAGATATTAAAAATTGACAACACAATACTGAGTACAGCCATCATCACTTTACTGAAGTTGCTGGATCACTTTGTACACTGACAACATAAATTCGATAGTAATTCTGGAATAACAAAGAACAGATCCGCTACTCCTCGATACATTAATAATTGGCAACACAATACTGAGTACAGCCATTATCACTTTACTGCTGCCGTTGGATTACTTTGTACATTGGTAACTTAAATTCTATAGTAAATCAGGAATGACAACGAACGGATCCGTTAACCCTCGGTACATTAAGAACTGACAACCCAGTACTGAGTACAGGCATCGTGACTGTACAGTAGCCGTTGGATTACTTTGTCCACTGATCATTTAAATTCTATTGTGGATCAAGGGTTTCAAAGCACAGGTCCATTATCCTTTGGTATATTAAGAACTGACAGCACAGTACATATGCAGCCATGATCACAGTACCTTAGCCGTTGGATTACTTTGCTCACTGATGACGCAAGTTGCATAACAATTCTAGAATAAACTATGTATAGAACAGATGTGGCTAGTGACACCTGCATTAGACAGTACGGCACTTAGTTCATCAACCAGCAGAGAATTGTAGTAGATGTTTTAATATGTTCAATGATGATTTAGATTTTGTGGCAATTCTAGAATGGCAGTGTACATATCCATTAGCCCTCGAGACATTAGCAGTTGGCAACATAGTAGAAAGTACAGCCACCACCACTGTACCTTTGCCGTTGGAATAATTTGGTCGTCGATGATATAAATTACACAGCTACACCAGAATAACCAGCGCATAGTACGGTTGTGGCTATGGATATTTCCAACTGACAGCACGGTACTCGGTACATCCACCAGTAGGGCACTGCAGCCGTTGTATTTACATGTACAACGATGATTTTTAATTTATAACAATTCTACAATGGCAAAGGACATATCCATTATCCTTCGAGATATTAACAATTCACAACACTGTACTGAGTACTGGCACCATCACAGTAATGTTGTCGTTGAACTACATTATTCACTGATTATGTAAATTCCAAAGTAATTCTAGATTAAGCTACGTATGGTACGGTTGTGGTTAGTGATATCTACAATTGACAGTACCTTACATATTACATCTATCAACATTGCACTCTTGATGTAAGATTAATCTCTTCACAGATGATGTGTATCATATACCAGTTCTAGAATGAGTAATGCACGTCCATTATCCATCGAGATATTAACAATTGACAACACATTAACGAGTATAGCAATGGTCACAGTAATGTAGTCGTTGGACTACGTTGTTCACTGCTGATACAAGTTCCATAGCAATTCTGGAATAATCAATGTATAGTATATTCAAGGCTAGAGATATTTCCAGTTGACGGTACAGTACAAATTACCTTCACCACACAGTACTGTGGCCATGGGATTAACCTGTTCAGTGATGACTTATGTTCCATAACAATTCTATAATGACAAAATACAGGTCCAATATCCCTCGAGATATTAACAGTATACAACACGATACTGATTACAGCCATCATCACTGTACGACATCCGTTGGATTACTTTGTTCACACATGATTTAAATCCTAATGCAATTCCAAAATGACATGGCACAGATCCGTTTACCCTCGATACATTAACAATTGACAACACAGTACTCAGTACAGCCGCCATCACCATACCGTACCCGTTGGATTAATTTGTTGATCGATGGTATAAATTCCACAGCAATACTAGAATAATCAGTGCACTGTACGGTTATGTATCGGTATGTTTACATTTGGCAGTGCGGTGCTTGCTACGCCCACAAACAAAGCACTGTATCCGTTGGATTAACCTATTCATTGACTATTTGGACACTACAACGATTCCAGGATGTCAATGGATAGATTAAATATCGGTAGATGTATGGACAGTAGAGAGTACAGTACCGATTTTAGTCGTCTGCACAACACTATAGCGCTTGGATTAATCTGTTCGCTGATCATTGGTGTTCTTCAACAATTGTAGAGTGATCAATGGATGGAGCAATTGTCTCTGGAGACATTAACGTATGACAGTACGGTACAGAGTGCAGTTGTGTACAAACTGCCATTACCATTGCCATAATATATTCGGTTGTCACCTACGTTCTTCGGCAATTCTAGCATTACCCTGTGATAGAGCAATTGTCGCTAGAGGCATTGACAAATGACAACAGAGTGCGAGTATAGCCATCCGCGGACTACCATAGCCATTGCAGTAGTCCATTCACTGGTCATATATGTTCAACCGGTATTCCAGAATGATCAATTGGTGGATCAACAAACACTAGTGATATTGAGGATTGACAATACAGTATTGAGTGCAATCGTCAACACAGTACTATAGCCGTTGTGATAACCTATACATTGATTACGTGAAATATATAGCAACTATAGATTTTTGAAGGGTTAGGTTAATTACAACTGGAGATATTATTAATTTACTCTGCACTACTGAGTTCACCCATGAAAACGTTTGAACAGACATTGCATTAACCTATACTCTGTTCATCCCAGTTATGTAAGAATTCTAGACTGATCACTGGATGGATCAATTATCGCTAGAAGCACTGACAATTGAAATGACATTATTGAGTATAGCAACCAAAACAGTCCTACATTCATTGGATTAATCTATTTGCTGATCATCTACGTTTGACACCAATTCCAGGAAGATCAATGGGATACATCAAGCATCGCTAGAAATATGGCAAATGACACTAAAGTACCGGGTTTAGCCATTTACACATTATTAAAGCCATTGGATTGGTCCATTCATTGATCATATAATTTCTACAACAATACTAGAATGGCCAACAGTCTGATCAATTAATAATAGAGTTATTGACAATTGACAATACTCTACTGAAAAGAGCCATGATCACATTTCTACAGCCATTGCATGAAACAATCCTTTGATCAATTATATTATACTGCTGTTGTAGACGTATCATTTTATAGATAAGTCATCGCATGAGACAGTGACAATTGACAATAGAGTACCGAGTAAGGCCAACAACACGTTTCGACAGCCATCGTATAAACCCATTCTGTGATCATACACGATATATCTTAGTTCAAGGATGATCGATGAATATATCAATTACCGGCAGTAATATTGACAGATGACAATACATTACTGACTGTAGGCATGTACACAGTACAATAGTCATTGAAATAATCTGTTCGCTGATCATCTAAGTCCATCAGCAGTCGCAGATTGATCTATGGACTGAGAAATTGTAGCTGGAGGAATAGCCATACGTCAATACAGAACAGAGTATGGCCATAAACAGGACACTGTGGCCGTTTAATCAGCCAGGTGACTGATGCCTTAATTCTATAGTAATTCTAGAATGACAAAAGACATGTCCACAATCGCTCGAGACATTACAAATTTAAAACACAGTTCTGAGTAGTGCCGTCATCGATATTCTGTAGCCGTTGTATTAATTTGTCCACTGGTGATTTAATTCCACAGCAATTCTAGCATTATCAATGTACAGATCAGTTATGGCTAGACATTTACAATTTGCATTACGGTGTTTAATAACTCCACCAATAGGGCACTGTAGCCGCTGGAATAATCTGATCACTCATGATGTGAACTCTATAGCAATTCTGGAATGATCCATGCGTATATCAGATATCGTTTGTGCTTTTGCCCATTGCCAATACAGTACAGTGTGTAGCGATATTCACACTAGTATAGCCAGTTAATTAATATGTTCGGTGATCGTGTAAGTTCATCATCAATGGAAGAATGATGAATGGAAACAGTTGGCAACAAAGCACAGAGTACAGCCATCATCACAGAATTGCAGTCGTTTGATTAATCTGTTCTCTGATTATTTAGCGTCTGCAGAATTTAGAGAATGATAAATCGATATATCAACCATCTGTAGTGGTATTAACAATTGACAGTACGGAAATGAGTGTAGCGAACAACCCGATATTGTAGCCATTTGTGCAATCTGTTCCCTGACCGTAAAGTTCCTCATCAATTGTATAGTGATTAATGGATAAGACAATTGTCGCTCGTGACATTGATATTTATCACTACAGTAATGAGAATGGCCATCAACACAGTACTCTAGCCATTCTATAAATAGGTTTGCTGATAATATAAGTTTTTCACCAATTGTAGAATGACCAATGGGTAGATCGTATGTCGATGGTGGCATTAACAAATAGCAATACAGGACTGAGTGTAGCCATCTGTGCGATACTTTTGACATTGAATTAATCCGTACGCTGATACCCAGAATGCTTCGGCAATTGCATAGTGATCAATGGATAGAGCAATTGTCGTTGGAGACACTGACATATGTCAATACAGTACTGAGTATAGCTGTCATTAGTGCACGGTAGCCAAATGATTAATCTGCTGACGGGGGATATAAATTCAAAGGCAAATCTAGATTCATCAATGTATGCATCCGTTATGGCTAGAGGCATAAACAATTGAAGTACGGTACTCACTACATCCAGCAACAGAATACTGTAGCCGTTGGAACAATCTGTTCACTGACGATTTAAGCTCCATAGCAATTCTAGAGCGACCAACAGCTAGGTGCACAAGCACCTCGAGCCATAAACAAGCGACAAAGCAGTGCTGAGCACAGCCATTGTCGCAGTACTGTAGCCGAGGGTTAATTTGTTCTCTGATGTCATAAATTCCGCAGCAATGCTAGAATAGTCAATTTATAGAGCAATTGTTGTTATTGGGAGTGACATATGTCAATAACACAGTAGGAAGTACAGCATTCAAGAGAACACTGTAGTCGTTTGATTAGCCTATTCACAGATGATTAAATTCTATAGCAAATTCAGGATGGCAAAAGACAGAGACATTATCGCTCGAGACGCTAACAACTGAGAACAAAGTACCGAGTATTGCCATCATCACAGTACTGAGCATTTAGATTAATCTGTTCAAAGATAATTTAAACTCTATAGCAACACTAGAATGATAAACGGATAGCCTACATATCGTTAGTGATATTGACAAATGACAACACAATACCGAGTGTAGACATCTTCACAACAATATACCCATTGAATTAATTTGTTCCCTGATCACCAAATTTCTTTAGCAATTTCAGAATAATCACTGGGCTGTGCAACTTTTGTTGGAGGTATTGACATATGTCAATAGAGTACTGAGTATAGCCATTAACAGAGCACTGTAGCCGTTGGAATTATTTGTCCACTGATGTGTTATATTACGCAGCAGCTCCAGAATGATCAACGTGTATATCAGTTATGGCTAGAGATATCTACAATTGACAGTACGGTAATTAGTATATACACCAACAGGACAGTCTAACCACCAGATTAATCTGTTCACTGATGACAAAAATTCTACAGCAGTTCGAGAATGATCAAAGTATTAATCAGCTATAGCTAGAGATATTAAGAATTGGCAATGCTCTATTGAGTATAGCAATCAACAAAGTAAAAGAGCTATTGAATTAGCTTATCTTCTGATCATTTTTCTTATATTTCTTATCTTGAACTACCCAAGGATAGAACAATTATCGCTTTAAATATAGGCAATTGAACATGCAGTATTGAGTGTGGCTGTCTATGCAGTGCGATATCCATTGGATTAATATTTCCGCTGATGACATAATTTCTACAGCAATTCTAGAATGATCAATGGGTAGACCAAATTTCGCTAGAAACATTCATAATTGTTAATACAGTAATGAGCATAGCCATTTTCATAATACTATTGCCATTGAATTAATCTGTTCACTGATGTTTCAACCACTACAGCAGTTGTAGAATGATCAAAGGTTCAATCAGTTACACCGGGAGATACGATTATTTGAAAATGTACTACTGAGTATGGAAATTAACCGTGCTACGGCCATTGTATTAACCATTCCTCTAATCATGTATTTTATATTGCATTTCTAGAATTGTCAGTGCATAGATCAATTTTAGATAGAGTCATTGGCAAATGAAAATACAGTACTGAGCGTACCCATCTACAGATTACAATTGCCACTTGATTAGACTCTTCACTGATCACCTAACTTCCACTGCAATACCTGATCATACTGCATCATTCTACTGGCATTCTGCAGTTGCTGAAGAAATAAAACGGTCAGCGAACAGACTAATGCAATTGCTAAGGTATTGTGTGGATGGCTACACTCAGTACTGTATTGTCATTTGTCAATACATCTACAAATATATGATGTATCCGTTGATAATTCAAAAGTTGCTATAGAGTTTAAATCATCAGTGAAAGGAACAACCCAACGACAACTGTGCTAAGTTGGTGGATGTACAACGTACTGTTGTGTCAATTGTAAATACCTCTGGCCATATCTGATCTGTACTTGATCTGTCATTCTAGGATCGTTATAGAATTTCAATCATCACTGAATAGTTTATCCCAACGTCTAGGGCGCTATATTGGTGGATGCAACAGGTACCAATGTCAATTGGATATGTCTCAAGCCATAACCGTACTATACATTGATTATTCTTGAATTGCAATGGAATTTAAACTTTCAGCGAACAAAGTTATCCAACGGCTTCAATGCCGAGGTGATGGCTATACTCAGTACAGTGATGTCATTTGTTACTGCCTCGAGGGATAATGGATCTGTCTTTTGTCATTCTAGAAGTGCTGCAGTATATACATCAACCGACCACAGATTAATCCAACGGCAACTGTGCTCTCTTGGTAGATGTACTATGCACCGCACTTTCAATTGTAAATGTCACCAACCATAATCGTTATTTACGCCGATTATTCCAGATTTGCCTCGAAACTTGCGCCATCAGTGAACAAAGTCGTCCAACGGCTACAGTACTGTGAGGATGGCTGTACTCAGTACTGTTTTTTCAATTCTTAATATCTCGAGGATTAATGGATCTGCCCTGTGTCATTCTAGAGTTGCTATAAAATTTAAATAATCATGGAAAATATTAATACAGCGGCTGCAGTGATAATCTGGTGAATGTACTAAGTATCGTGCTTTCAATTTCAACTACATACAGCCACAACCGTGCTATGCATTGATTTTTCCAGAATTGCTTTGGAACATGCATCATGAGTGAACAAGGTATTCCAACGGCCACATTAACCTAATGATGCTTTTACTCAGTACAGTGTTGTCAATAGTAAATATCTCGTGGGATAATGTATATATATATATATATATATATATATATATATATATATATATATATTCTGTCATACTAGAGTTGCTGTAGAATATACATCATGATGACATATGTTTTAGATAAGTTGCTTCAGGCGATTAACCAATGCCAGGTACCCACACCTCCCAAGGGCGGAAGGGATAAACACCCAAATGCCCCCGTGTGGGGAATTGGGATACGTCCAATCAGCGCGAACGAAGAGTGCCACAGGGCACAATCGATTATGCCAACTTGACTATCTGGGATGATAGTCCCAATCGTCTCCCTTGGTGATGGGACGGGAGCTTTCTGAATCCCTACTGCCTCAGGATGGCAGTAGCCGTGCTGTACGATGCGCAACTTTCACGTCGGGCTTCAAGAAATGTTGCTTGCGAAGTAGGATAAAACCACAGCCACCACGAGGCCAACACAGCGACCGACGGACGGACTACACGTAGACAGCCGGCCAGGGCTAAATCGGTTTCCCGTGGTACCGGTGATCACGGGCATACCGGTTGTCACGTTCGTGGCGAACCACTACCGTACTAAGGCTGCTAGCCCATCTCGACGTAGATACACGATAGCTAGGCACCGTGGAGTCGCCAATCCCGTACTACGGCCGACCATGTTTGACCGTAGCCCCTGCGGGGGAAATATACATCAGTGAACAGCTTAACAAACGGCTGGAGAGCTATATTGGTGGATGTAATAAGTTCCGTACGGTCAACTGGACATGTCTCAAGTCATAACCGCTCTATACAATGTTTGTGTTCGAATTGCATTGGAATTTACATTATCAGTGTGCAAAGTTTTCTAATGGCTTCAATACTGTGACCATCACTATACTCAGTACGGAGATGTCACTTGTTACTCTCTCATGGGATAATGGATCTATCTTTTGTCATTCTGTGAATGCTGCAGAATATAAACCACCCGCCCACAGATTAATCCAACTCCAGCAGTGCTATGTTATTAGATGTACAATGTACCGTGCTCTCAATTGTAAATGTCACTAGCCATAATCGTTATATACATCGTTCCTTCCTGAACTGCATTGGAACCTCCCTCCGTCCTCAGTGGACAAAGTTTTACTGCTGCTACACTACTGTGATGATGGCTGCACGCAGTACTGTGTTGTCAATTGCTAATATGTTGAAGAATAATGGATTTGATCGCTCCTTCTAGAATCATTACCGAATTAACATCATCAGTGAACAATGTAGCCCAACGCCTATACTACTTTGATGGTGGATGTACTCAGTACTGCGTTGCCGACTTTTAATACCTCGAGAAATAATGGACCAGTGTCTTGTAGATCTGGTATTGCTGCAAATCTTAAATTATCATTGAACAGTTTAATCCAACGGCAACAGTCCTCTGTCGGTAGATGTACTAGGCGCCGCACAGTCTATTGTAAATATCACTAGCCATAGCCGCAACAAGCGTAGATTATTCTAGAAGTACCTCCGTATTTACAACATCAGTGAACAAAGTATTCCATCGGCTACATTGCAGTGATGATGGTTATACCCATTATTCTGTTGTCAAATCTTAATATCGCGAGGCATAATGGATCTGTATTTTGTCATTCTAGAATTGTTATAGGATATAGATCATCATTGAACAGATTAATCCAACGGTAACAGTGCTCTGCTGGTAGATGTACGACGTAACATACTGTCAATTCTAAATGTCTCTAGCCATGACAGACCTATATATTAATCATTCTAGAATTGTACTGGAAGAGACATTATATGCGATCAAAGTTATTTAACGTTTGCAATACAGTGATGATGACTGTACTCAGTACTGTGTTGTCAGTTGTTAATATATCGAGCGATAATGGTTCTCCACCCTTCGTTCTCGAATTCCTGTAGAATGCACATCATCCGTGAAAAGACAAATACAACGGCAAAAGTTGTTTGCTGGTAGCTGTACTAAGCACCGTATTGTCAATTGTAAATGTCACTAGCCATAACCGTAAAACACATAGGTTATTCTTTGAAGTTCAAAATTTCCATCACCAGTCAACAAAGTAGTCTAACTCCTACATTACTCTGTTGATGTCTGTGCTCCGGAATGTGCTTGAAATTCTAATCTTGAGCAGCAGGTCGTCTGTATTTCGTCATCCTAGCATTGTTATTGGATCTACATCATGATTGAACAGATTTATAAGCCGTCTACGTTGCTATACTGTTGGATGTAGTAGTAACCGTAATATACACTGATCATTGCTGTGTTGCTTTGACATTTACACCATCAGTGTGGAAAGTACTCCATCGGCTACAGCACTGTGATGATGGCTGTACTCAGTACTATGTTCTGAATTGTTAATATAGCGGGGGATAATGGACCTGTATTATGACATTCTAGAATTGCTATAGTATCGATATCTTCTTGGAGCAATCTAATCCAACAGATACGTTGCCATGTAGGCGGATGCAATAGGTACCGTACTGTCGGCAGATAATATCTCTAGCCGTAACCGTAATATGCATTGATTATTGCTGTATTGCATTGGAATTTAAATTGTCAATGGACAAAGTAGTCCAACGGCTACAGTACTTTGATGATGACTGCACTCGGTACTGTGTTTTCAACGGTTAGTTTAGCGAGAGATGGTGGACCTGTATTATGTTATTCCAGAATTGCTATAAAATAGATATCTTCATTGAGCAATCTAATCCAAGGGCTACACTGCCATATTGGTGAATGTACTAAGCACCGTACATTCAGTTTTAAATATCCCCAGCTATAAGCGCACTATACAACGATTAACTTGAACTAGATTGAACAGACTTATCCATCGGCTACGTTGCTATATTGATGCATGTAGCAGATACCGTACTGTCAGCAGTTAGTATCTCAAGCCGTAACAGAAATATGCACTGATCATTGCTGTATTGCATAGGCATTTACGTCATCAGGGGACAAAGTAGTCCAACGGCTACTGTACCGTGACAATGGCTGTACAAAGTACTTTGTTCCCAATTGTTAATATAGCGAGGGATGATGGACCAGTATTATGTCATTCTAGATATGCTATAAAATCGACATCATCGTGGAGCAATCTAATCCAACGGTTATAGTGCTATATTTGTGAGTGTACTAAGCACCGCACTGTCAGTATTAAATATCCTTAGATGTAAGCGTACTATGCACTGATTATCCCAGAATAGCTAGTGTATCTGCATCGTCTGTGATTAAATGAACCAACGTCAACAGCAATATGTTGAGAGCTGTAGTGAGTTATGTGTTATTAATTTTTAATGTCTTGAGGGATAGTGGACCGATGTTTTGTCGTTTCAGAATTGATATATATTCTAATTCTTCATTGGGCAATTTAATCCAATGGTTACAATGTTATATTGATGGATGTAATGAGTATCGTACTATCATTTGAAAATATTCCAAGGCATAACCGTACCATATATTGACTATTCTAAAGTTGCTTTGGAATTTACAACATCAGTGAACAAAGTATTCAAACGTCTACATAGTTGTGACGATAGCCGTACTCAGTACTGTGTTGCGAACTGTTAATATCGCGATGGATAATGGACCTGTATTATATCATTCCATAATTGCTATAAAATCGAAGTCATCGTTGATCAGTTTTATAAAAGGGACACATTGCAGTATTGTTTTATGTACTAAGCACAGTACTGTCAATCGTATATACCCCTAGCTGTAACCCTACAATACGCTGATTATTCTGTAATTGCTTTGGGACTTTCCTCGTCGGTGAACAATGTAGCCCAACGGCTACAGTAATGTGATGATGGCTGTACTCAGTAATTTGTAGTCCGTCGATAGTGTATCGAGGGATAATGGATCCTGACTTTTCATTCTTGAATTGGTGTGGGGTGCACATCATCGGAGAACAGATTAATGCAACGGCAACTGTTAGATATTGTTAGCTGTACGCAGCACCGTATTGTCAATTGTGAGTATCACTAGCCATGAGCATACAGTACAAAAGTTATTCTAGGTGGTCTTCAAAATCTCCATCACCAGTTAACAAAATATTCTAACGCCTACATTACTGTGTTGATTGTTGTACTCTGGAATGTGATCGAAATTTTAGTCTCGAGCGCCAGTGGATCTGTATTTTGTCGTTTTAGAATTGTTATATAATCTATATCATTATTGAAAAGATTTATACGTTGCCTACGTTGCCAATTGGTGGATGTATCAGGTACCGTACTGTCAGCAGGTAATATCTCAAGCCGTAACAGTAAGATGCACTGATTATTACTGTATAGCTTTGGAATTTACATTATCAGTGAACAAAGTAGTCCAACTGCTACAGCACTATGATAATGGCTGTACTCAGTTCTGTGATCTCAAATGTTAATATAGCGAGGGATGATGGATCTGTATTACGTCATTCTAGAATTGCTGTAAAACCGATATCTTCGTGGAGCATCCTAATCCAAGGGCTCCAGTGCTATATTGGTGGACGTAATAAGCACCGTACTGTCAGTTTTAAATAACCCTAGCTATAACCTTACTATACGCTGATTATCCTAGGACTGATTTGGTAGTTTCACCATCTGTGAACATATGAACCAACGTCAGCGGCACTGTGTTGAGGGCTGTAGTCAGTAATGTGTAATTAATTGTCAATGTCTTGAGGGTTGGTGGACCGGTAGTTTGTCATTCCAAAATTGTTATAGGATTTACATCATCAGTGAACATATTAATCCATCTGCTGCAGTGTTCTATCGGTGAATGTAATAAGTACCGTACTGTCATTTGGAAATATCTCAAGCCGTAACCGTAATATATATTGATTATTCCGGTATTGCTTTGGAACATATATCATGAGTGAAGGGAGTATTCCATCGGCTACATTACTGCGGTTATGGCTGTACTCTGTAATTAGTTGGCATTTGTTAGGGATTCGAGTGCCAGTGCATTTGTACTTTGTAATTCTAGAACTGTTATGGTACGTAAATTATCATTAATCATTATATTCCAACGTCTACAGAGCTATAATGGTAGAAGAGGTAAGTACCGTAATTTCAGCTGGAAATATCTCAAGCCGTAACCGCAATATGCACTGACGATTGCTGTTCTGATTTAGAGTTTACATTAACAGTGAACAATGTACTGCAGCGTCTACAGTACTGTGATGATGGTTGTCCCCAGTAATTTCTTGTCAATTGTTAATATCCCGAGGGTCAATGGACCTTCACATTTCACTCTTGAATTGCTGTAGAATGCACATCATCGGTGAACAGATTAATCCAACGGCAACATTTGTCTGCTGGTAGTTGTACTAGGCACCGTGTTGCCAAATGTAAATTTCACTAGCCATAACCGTAAAATACATAGGTTATTCTTGAAGTTCTTCAGAATTTCCACCATTATTCTACTAAATAGTATGACGTCTACATTACTCTGTTGATGGCTGTACTCTCGAATGTGCTTTGAAATTTTAATATCTCGAGGATCAGTGGATCCGTATTTTGTCGTTCTAGCATTGTTATAGGATTTATATCATGATTGATCAGATTCTTCCGTAGGCTACGTTGCTATATTGGTGGATGTAATTGGTGCCGTACCCTCAGCAGGTACTATCACAAGAAGTCACCGTAATATGCACTGATTATTGATGTATTGCTTTGGAATATGCATCATCATTTAAAAAAGTAGTCCAACGGCTACAGTACTGCGATGATGGCTGTACTCATTACTGTGTTGACAATTGTTTACATCTCGAGGGATAATGTATCTCTCTTTTGTCATTCTCGAATTACTATAGTACATATATCACCATTCAACAGAATGATACAGCGGATGCAGTGTTCCGTTGGATGATGTACTAAGTACCGTACTGTCAATCGTAAGTTACACTAGACATAAACTTAATATACGTAGGTTATTCTACAATTACTTTGAAATCTATATCCTGATAGAATAAAGAAGTTCAACTGCTAGATTACAGTATAGATGGCTATACTCGGTACAGTGCTATCAATTGTTAATGTCCCCTGGAGTAATGGATCTGTATTTTCTCATTCTAGATCTTTTATATAATCTAAATCATCATTGAACAGATTAGTCCAACGTCAACAGTTCGCTGCTAGTGAATTTACAAAACACCATGCTGCCAATTGTAAATATCCCTAGCCATTACCGTGAGAACACTGATTATTCAAGGATTGCTTTGGAACGGACATTATCAGTGGATAAAGTTATTCAACCGTTACAATAGTGTGATGGTGGCTGTAATTAGTACTGTGTCGTCAATATTTAATTTCTTGAGGGATAATGGATCCACATTTCTCCTCCTATAGCTGCTGTAGGGTATGCATCTTCTGTGATCAGTTTAATACATCGCGAACGGTGCTGTGCTTGTATACGTACTAACTACCGTACTGTGAATTGTAAATATCCCTGCCCATAACATTTGAATACGCTGACATTTCTAGAATTGCTTTGGAACTGTCATCAGCAGGGAACAAAGTTATTCAACCGTTACAATACTGTGATGATTGGTGTGCTCGGTACTGTGTTGCCAATAGTTAATACCTCAAGGGCTTATAGCTCAGCATTTCTCGTTCTAGATTTGCTGTAGCATATACATCATGAGTAACCAATCTAATCCAACGGCAACAGTGCTCTGTTGGTGGTTACGCGAAGTACCGTACCCTCAATTTTAAATAACTCTAGCAATAACCGCAATATACATTGGTTATACTACAATTGCTTTGGAAATTACATTATCAGTGGAAAATGTTATTCAACCGTTTCGATACTCTGTTGGTGAACGTGCTCAGTACTGTGTTGTCAATAGACCATATCTCGATGGATAATCGACCTGCAATCCTCGTTAATGAACTGCTGTGGAATATACGTCATAAGTGAACAGGTTAAACTAACGGCAACAGCTTTCTGTTGGAAGATTTACTAAACGACAAACTTTCAACTGTAAATATCGCTTGCATTCACCGCACATAGATTACTCCAGAGTCACCTTGGAATTCACTTCATCAGTGAACAAAGTAGTTCAACGGCTACATGACTGTGATGGTGGCTCTACTCAGTGCCGTGTCGTCAATTATCAATATCTCGATGGATAATGGACCTGAATTTCTCTTTCCAGAATTGCTGTGGAATATACATTATCAGTTAAGAAATTATTCTAGCGTAAGGATGCCCTGTTGTAAGATGTACTAGATCACGTGCTTTATGTTTGGATGTAATGGATACCGTTCTGTCAGGCGGAAATGTCTCTAGCCCTAACCGTACTATAAATTGATTTTGGAATTCATAAGGTCAGTGAAGAAAGCATTCCAACGGCTACATTACTGAAATAATGGCTGTACTCTGTCCTTTGTGGACAATTGTTAATGTATCGAGGGATAATGTACGTTAATTCTTTATCCTTGAATTTCTGTAGGATGTACGTCGTCAGAGATCAGATTGAACCAACGGTAATAGAGCTCTGTTGGTACATGTACTAGCTACCGTACTGTGGATTCTAAATATCACTAGCCATATCCGCAATATACATAGAACATTCTAGAATTAATTTCGAATGTCCATCATCAGTGGTCCATGTAGCCCGAAGTCTAGGTTACTGGGATGATGGCTGCACTCGGTACTGTGTTGTCAATTGTTATTATACCCAGGGATACTCGATCTGCATTTTTCGTTCATCGTTCTTCATTCTTGAACTGCTGTAGGGTGTACAGAATCAGTGATCGGATTAACACATCGGCAATGGTGCTCGGTTTGTTGATGTACTAAGCACCGTATTGTCAAATGTAAATATCACTAGTCATAACTGTACTATATATAGGTTATTCTAGAGTTACTTTAGAATGTCCAACATCAGTGAACAAGGTAGATCAAGGGCAACTTTACTCTGATGATGGGTGTATTCAGTTCTCTATTGCAAATTGCTAATGCCTGGAGAGTCAGTGCATCTGAATTTTGGCACTCTAGAGTTGGTATAGGATATAAATCAGCACTGATCAGAATAATTGAACGGCTACTGTGCCATACTGGACAATATAATAAGTACCATTCTCTCAATTGGAAACATCTCAAGACAAAACCGCAATATGCAATGATTATACCAGAACTTCTTTCGAACCTTCTTCGTCAGTGAACACCGTAGTCCAACGGCTAGAGTACTGTGATGATGGCTGGACTCAAAACTGTGTTGTCAGTCGTTTTTATCTCGAGGGACAGTGGATCTGCCTTTTGTCTTTCTGGAATTGCCATAAAATGTAAATCATAGCTGAACAGGTTAATCCAACGGCTACAATGCTCTGTTGGTAGATGCACTAATTACCGTACTGTGAATTGCATATATCACTAGCCATAACCGTAGTACGCATCGGTTATTTCAGAGTTACTTAGGAATTTGCATCGTCAGTGAACATGGTACTCCAACCTCTACGTTACTGTGGATATGGATGTACTAAGTACAGTGTTGTCAACTGCCAATGTCTTGAGGTATGGAGGATATGTGTGTTGTCATTACAGAATTGTTGTAGAGCTTAAATCATTGCTGAACAGTTTAATCCGTAGCCTAAAGTGCTATATTGGCGGATGTCATAATTACCGTAGGGTCAATTGCAAATATCTTACGCAAACGTAATATACATTGATTATACCACAATTGCTATGGAATTTACAGCGCTAGTGATCAAAGTTGTCCAACGGCTACAGTACTGTGAGCATGACTGTACTCAATATTGCGTTGTCAATTGCTAATATCTCGACGGTCCGTGAACTGTAGTTTGTCGTTGTTGTATTGTTATAGAATTTTAATCAGCATGGAACAGGTTAATCCAGCGGTCACAGTGCTATATTTCTGGATGTAATAAGAGCCGTACTATCAATGGGAAATATCGCGATCCATAACCGTAATATACATTGATTGTTCCAGAATTGCTATGGAATTTACATCATGAGTGAACAAAGTACTCCAACGGCTACTGTGCTATGATGATGACTGCTCTCAGCAATGTATTGTCAATTGCTAATGTCTCGAACAATAATGGATCTCAATTTTGTCATTCTAGAATATTTATAAAACCTTAATCACCATTGAACAGATTAATACAGCGGCTGCTGTGTTCTGCTAGACGATATCCTAAGTGCCGTACTGCCAATGGTTAGTATCACTATCCATAACCGCACAATACGTATGTTATTCTAGAGTCTCTTTCAAATATTCATCATCAATGTAATAAAGTAGTCTATCGGCTACATTTATGTGATCACGGCTTTTCTCAGTACTGAGTCGTCAATCGTTTATGTCTCGAGGGATGACGGTTCCCTCTGTCATTTTAGAATAGCTATGAAGCCTTATTCTGGCGTTCAAAAGATGAATAGAGCAGCTGCCGCACCGCCAGTTGGAAATATCGCAAGTTATTGCCGTAAATGCTTTGACTATTTCAGCGTTGCTTTGGAATTTACATCACCATTGTACAAATAAGTCTAACGGCCACATTACCGTGATGGTGGCTCTACACAGTACTGTGTTGTCAATTGTTAATACCTTGACTGTCAGTGGATCTGTATTTTGTTATTCTATAATTGATATAGAATTTAAATCATCACTGAAAAGATTAATCCCACGGGTACTGTGCTAAATTGGTGCATGTAATAAGTACCGTACTGTCAATTGGATATATCTTAAGACAACCGTAATATACATAGATCTCCCTAGAATTGCATTGGAATTCACATCATCAGTGAACAGAGCAGAACAACTGCTACAATACAATGGTGTGGCTGTACTCGGTACCGTGCTGTCAATTGGTAATATCTCGATGGAGGCTTGATCGGTATTTTGTCATTCCAGAATTGTTACAGATATTTATATCATCAATGAACAGAGTAATGCGACGGCCACTGTGCTATGTTGGTGGACGTAATTGGTGAAGTACCTTCAGTTGGAAATATCTCTAGATATAACCGTACCATGAATAGCTTATTCCGTAATACCATTGGAATTCAAAACATCAGTGAACAAAGAAGTCCAACGGCTACATTACTCTGATGATGGCTGTACTCAGTACTGTGACTTCAATTGCAAATTTCTCGATGGTTAATGGACCTTAATTTTTCATTCTACAGTTACTGAGATATACATACTCTGTGAACTCTTTAAGCCAACTGCAGCAGTGCTCTGTGCATGGACGCACATATTACTGTACTGTGAAATGTAAATGTCACTAGCAACAACCGCACTTTGCATAGGTTAATCAGGTATTACACTACAATTTCCACCACCAGTGAACAAAGTAGTCCAACGGCTACATTACTCTGATGATCGCTATATTCAGCCCTGGGCTGTCAACCGCTAATATCTCGAGGGATAATGAAACTGTATTTTGAAATTTTGGAGCAGCTATCAAATATAAATAATCACTGCGCAGCGTACCACAACGGCTGCAGTGCTGTGAAGGTGCATGTACTATGTACCGTAAGGTCAACTGGAAATATCTCATGCCATAACCGTACTATGCATTGATTATTCTCAAGTTTCCATGGAACTGCCGTTATCAGTGAACAAAGTATGTCCACCGTAACAAAACTGTGAAGATGGCTGTATTCAGTACTGTGTTGTCAGTAGTTAATATCTCGAGAGATAATGGATCTGCATTCCTCGTTTTAGAATAGCTGTGGAATATACATATGCAGTGAACAGATTAATCCGACGGCAAGGGTGCTCCGTTGGATTATGTACCAAATGCCGTACGGCTGATTGCAAATATATCTTGCCACAAGCGCACTATATATAGGATATTCTAGAATCACAATCTAATGTACATCATCATTGAACAAAGTAGTCCAACGTCTACATGACAGTGACGATAGCTGTACTCAGTACTATGTCGTCAATTGTCAATACCTCGATGATCAGTGGATACGTATTTTGTCGCTCTAGAAATGTTATAGTATTTAGATCATCATTGAGCCGATTAATCAAACGGCTGCAGTGCTATGTTGGTGGTTGCAATTGGTAGTGTTCTGTCAACTATAAATATTTCCAGCCACAGCCGAAGTATACGTTTATTATTCTAGAATTGCTTTGGGATCGATATTATCATTGAACAAGATTATTCAACCGTTACAATGTTGTCATGATGGCATTACTCACTACTGCGTTGTCAATAGCTATTATCTGCAGGAATAATGTATCTGCGTTTCTCGTTCTAGATTTGCCGTGGAATACATAAAATCAGTGGACATATTAAAGCAACGGCAACAGTGCTCTGTCGGAAGTTGTACAAAACGCCGTCTTTCAATTGTAAGTATCATTTGCCATAACCGTAGTATACATACGCTATTCGAGTATAACATTGGCATTTACATCATCAGTAAAGATAGTGGATCAACGTCTACGTGATGGTGGCTGTACCCGGTAAAGTGTTGTCAATTGTCGACATCTCGCGGGAAATTGGACCTGTACTTTGTCATCCTAGATTTTTAATAGAGTTCATATCATCATTGGACTGTTCAATCCCACGGCTACAGTGCTGTATTGGGCGATGTAATAAGTACCGTACTGACTATTGGAAACATCTCAAGACATGACCGTACTATACTTTGGTTATAATAGATTTGCAATGAAATTTACATTGTCAGTGGTAAAATTTATCCAACGGCTACAATAATTTTGTGATGGCTGTGCTCAGTACTGTGTTGTTATTTGTTAAAATCTCGAGGGATAAAGGCACTGCATTTCTCGCTTTAGAATTGCTGAAGAATATCCATCTTCAGTGATCAATTTATTCCAACGGCCATATGTTATTCCAGAATTACTTGGGTATTCACATCTTCAGTTATCAAAGTAGCCCAACGCCTATATTACTGTAATGATGGCTGTAATCAGCACTGTGTTGTCAATTGTTAACATTTCGGGGGACATTGGACATGTATTTTGTTATTCCAGAGTTGCTATAGAATTTAAAACGCCCTTGAACACTTTAATCTAACGGCTACATTGCCATATTTGTCGATGTGCCATGTACCGTACTGTAAATTGGAAATGTCTCTCGCAATGGCCGTACTGAATATTGATTAGTCTAGAACTGCTTTGCAATTTACAACATCAGTGGACAATGTAGCCCAGCGGCTACCTTACACTTATGACAGCAGAACTCAAAACTGTGTTTTCAATTATTAATGCCTCGAGGGATATTGAAACTGCATCTTCTTATTCTACACTTGATATAGCATTTAAATCATCATTCAGTGGATTAGTCCAACAGCTACAGTATTACATTGGAGGAATTAGTAAGTACCGTACTGTCAATTGGAAATATCTTAAGTCGTGAACGTTATATACAGTGATTATCCCGCATTTGCCTTGGAACTTTCATCAGAAGTGAACAAAGCAATTCGTCGGCTACAGTACCGTGATGATGACTGTAGTCGGTTCTGTGTTGTTATTTTTCTATTTCCCGAGAGACAGTGGATCTGCTATTACCGTTCTAGAATGGCTGTGGTATATACACTATCAGTGAACAGATTAGTATGACGGCAACTGTGATCCGTTGGTGGATGTACTGAATGCCGTACTTCCAATAGTAATTATTACTTACCGTAAGCCCAGTATACATAGGTAATTCTAGAATCACATTCGAATCAATAGCATCAGTGGACAATGTATTCGAACGTCTAAGTGATTGTGATGATGGCTGTACTCGGTACTGTGTCGTCAATTGACAATATCCCGAGGGCCAGTGGATCTGCATTTTGTCATTCTAGAATTGTTATTTATTATTAATTGTTAGTATTTAAATCAACATTGATCAGATTAATCCAGCGGCTACGGTGCTATATTGGTGCATGTAATATGTACCATACTCTGGATTGGAAATATGTCAAGCCATAACGTTAACATTCATTGATTATTACAGAATTGCCATGCTCTTTACCTCGTCAGTGAACAGATTAATCCAGCGGCAACGTTGATCTGTTGGAAAGCGTATTAAGTGCCGTGCTGTCAATTGAACATGAAACTAGACATAACCACACTGTTCATAGGTTACTATAGAAAATCTTTCGAATTTACATCATCAGTGAACAAAGTAGTCCAACGACTACATTGCTGTGATGGTGGCAGTACTCAGTACTGTGCTGTAAATTACTTATGTCTCGAGGGTCAGTGGATATGTATTTTGTCACTCTAGAATTGTAAATAGAATTTAAATCATAATTGAAAAGAGTATTGCAACGGATACCGTGCAATGTTTGTGGATGTAATAAGTACCGTATTGTCAATCGGAAATATCTCAAAACATAATCGCAACATACAATTATCATTTGATAATTACGTTGGAAATTTCATCATCAGTGAACATAGTTCTTCAATGGCTGCAGTAGTGTGATGATGGATGTACTCAGTACTGTTTTGTCTTTCTTTAATATCTGGAGGGATAATGGACCTGCCTCCCTCTTTTTAGATTTGCAGTGCAATATACGTCATCAGTGACTAGATTAATATAACGGCTACGATTATCTGTTGGTAGTCGTACTAAATGCTGTGCTGTCAATTATAAATGGCGCTAGCCATAGCCGAAAAATACGTAGGTTATTCTGGAATGTCTTTCGTATTTGCATCATCAGTGAACAAAATGCCCAACGGCTACACTCCTGTGATTGTGGCTCTACTCGGGTCTGAGCTGCAAGTTAATAATTTTTCGAGGGTCAGTGGATCTGTGCTTTGACATTCTAGAATTGTTATAGAATCTTAATCATCATTGAGCATGATAATTCAACGGCTGCTGTGCCATATTGTTGGGTGTAATATGTACCGAAATGTAAGATGTAAATGTCCCTAGCCATATCCGAAACATACAATGATTATTCCAGAATTTCTTTGGAATTTTCATCACTAGAGGACATAGTTATTCAACGCCTACAATACTGTGATGATGGATGTATTCAGTACTGTGTTGTCATTTGTTAATATCTCAAAGGATAATGGATCTGCATTTCTCCATCTAGAATTGCTGTGTTATATGCCCAGTGTGTGATCAGATCAATCTAATGGCAACAGTGGCATGTTGGAAAATGTACTAAATGCTGTGCTGTCAATTGCAAATTTTACTAGACATAAACGCATTTTTCATAGGTTATACTATAGTTACTACCGAATTTACGTCATCAGTGAACATAGTAGCCCAACGGTTACAATAGGGTGATAATGGCTGTACTCAGGATTGTGTTGTCATTTGTTAATGTCTCGAGGGATAATGGATCCGCTTATCTCATTCCAGAATTTCTGTGGAATATACATTTCGAGTGGACATGTTAATCCAACGACATCAGAGATCTGTTCCAAGATGTACTATGTACCGTACCGTCAATTGTAAATATCACTATCAATAACCGCAGTATACATAGGTCATTTTAGAATTGCTTAACAATTTATATTATCGATGGTGAAAGTAGTCCAACAGCTATATTAGTCTGATGGTGGGCGTTGTCAGTGCAGTGTTGTACATTGCTGCAGTATCGTGGGTGAGTGAGTCTATAATCTGTCATTCTAGGATTGTTATAGAATATGAATTATCATTGGACATAATAATGAAATGGCTACAGTGCCATATTTGTGAGTGTAATAGCTACCGAACTCACAATTGTAAATACCTCAAGCCGTAAGGGTAATATGCCTTGACCATCCAAGCATTGCTTTGAGATTTATATCAACAGTGGATAAACTATACCAGCGGTTACATTACGGTGAAGATGGATGTACTCAGTGCTGTGTTGTCAATTGTTAATTTTTCGAGGGATAATTGATCATCTTTATTCATCTTACAATTACTGTAGGATATACATATTCAGTGACACATTCAATCCAACGGCAACAGTGCTTTCTTGGTAGATGCAATTATTACCGTACTGTGAATTGAAAATATTACTAGCCATAACCGCAATGTACGTAGGTTCAAGAATTGCTTTGGAATTTTCATCATCTGTGGACAAAGTAGCCCAAAGTCTACATTAGTGAGATTATGGCTGTACTCAGTACTGTGCTGTCAATTGTTAATATCTCGAGAGTCAGCGAATCTTTAATGTGTCATTCTAGAATTGCTATAGAATATAAATCGTCACTAAACAGAATACTGCAACGGCTACATAGCTATATTGGAGGATGTAGTAAGTACCGAAATGTAAGTTGGAAATATCTCAAGCCATAACCGTAATATGCAATGATTATACCGGAATTGTCTTGGTTTCATCATAATTAGTGAACTAGGAAGCCCAACGTCTACATTAATATGATGGTAACAGTACTCAGTACTGTGCTGCCAATTGTTAATATCTCGAGGGATGAAGGATCTGCCTTTTGTTATTCTAGGACTGCTATGAAATAGAAATCACAATAAAACAGAATAATAAAGCGGCTGCAGCGATCCGCTTGTGGATATAGTAAGTACCTTGCTGTCTGTTGCAAATATCTCTAGCCACAGCCGCAATAAACATTGATCATCCCAGAATTGCTTTATAGCTTATATCGTCAGTGCACAAAGCAGTCAAACGGCAACATGACTGTGATGATGGCTGTACCCAGTACTGTGCTATGAATTGTTAACACCTCGAAGGAAAATGGTCCTCCATTTATCATTCTACAATTGATTTAGAATTTACATCTTCAGCGAACTGTTTAATCCAATGGCAACTGTGCTCTCCTGGGAGATGTACTAATTACCGGACTGCCAATTGGAAATATCTCAAGCAAAAACCGTACCACACTTTCATTGTTCTAGTTTATCTTTGAAATTTACACTACTAGAAAGCAAAATAGCCCAACGGCATCAATACTGTAGTGGTGGCTGTGCTCATTACTGTATTGTCAATTGTTAATACCGCGATGGATAATGGATCTCTATTTTGCCATTTTAGATTTGCTATATATATAAATCATCAATCAATAGACTAATCCAAATGCACCAGTGCTCTGTTGGTGGATATAATACGTACCGTTCTATCAATTGGAGATATCTCTTGCCATAATCATAGTATACATTGAATATTCTCAATCGGTATGGAATTTGCATCACCAGTGAACAAAATTATTCACCGGGTACAATACTGCCATGACGGCTGTACCCTGCACTGTGTTGTCACTTGTTATTATTTCGAGCGATAACGGATCTGCATTTCTCGTTCTAGAATTGCTGTGGAATATACATCTCTGTGAGCAGATTGCTACAGCGGCAATAGTGATCCGTTGGAAGTTGCACGAAATGCCGTACTCTCAATTGCAGATATCACTAGGCATAACCGCACTGTACATAGGTTATTGTAGAATCACATTCGAATTTACATTATAAGTGAACAATGTAGTCCAACACCAACATTAGTGTGATGGTGGGTGTAGTCAGTACTGTATTGTACGCTGTTAATACCTCGGGGTTCAGTGTATATGTATTTTGTCATTTGTAGAATAGTTATATATTATAAATCATCATTGAACAGAGTAATGCAACGACTACAGTGCTATATTGATGGATTTAATAAGTACCGAAATGTAAGTTGTAAATGTCCCTAGCCATAACCGAAACATACAATGATTATTCTAGAATTGCTGTGGAACTTGTATCATCCAAGGACAAATTAATCCAACATTTACGGTACAGTGATGACAGCTGTACACTATACTGTGTTGACAATCGCTAATATCCGTCGGGTTAATGGATTTGTCCGCTGTCATGCTAGAATTGCTATAAAATCTAAATCATCACTGAACAGATTAGTTAAACGGCTACACTGCCCAGCCGGTGGACATACTCAATACCGTACTGCATATTGGAAATATCTCTAGACATAACCTTACTATACATGGTTTATTTCAGAATTGCTTTAGAATTTACATCATCAGTGTTCGAAATAGCCCAACGGCTACAGTACTGTGGTGATGGCTGTTCTCAGTACAGCGTTGTCAACAGTTCATGTCACGATGGACAATGGATTATCTTTTTTCATTCTAAAATTGCTGCAGAACGTACGTCATCATTGAACAGTCTAATCCAGCTGCAGACGAGCTCTGTTGGTGGATGTACTGTACACCATACTGTCAATTGCATATATCTATATCCATAACGGTGTCATACACTGATTGTGCCGGACTTGCTTTGGAATTCACATCATCAGTGGACAAAGTAATTCAACGGCTTCAATAATATGATGATGCCTGTCCTCGGTACTGTGTTGTAAATTGCTGATATATCGAGGGATAGTGGAACATAATTTATCAATCTTGAATGCCTGTGGAATATACATCATCTGAGAACAGATTACTCCAACGGTAACAGTGCTCTATTTATAGATGTGCAATGTACAGTAATGTCAAGTTTAAATGTCTCTAGCCATAACCGTGTTATACATAGACTCTTCCAGATATGCTTTGGAACTTGCATCTTCAGTGGAAAAAGTAGTCTAACGGCTACATTACCGTGATGATGGACGTACTCAGTCCATCATTTGTAGATAATTGCTGCTATCTCGTGTGATAATGGATCTGAATTTTGTCATTCTAGAATTCCTACAGTATCCACGTCATCAGTGAAAATTATAATCCGACGGCTACAGTGCTCTGTTGGTGTATGTACTAAGCATCGTACTGTGAATTGTAAGTGTCCCTAGCCATAAACGTACTCTGCACTGATCATTCCTGAATTGCTCTGCAATTTATATCACCGGTGGACAAAAAGTAAAACTGTTACATTACTGTGACGATAGCTGTACTCAGTACTGTGCTGTCAATTGCTAATGAGTCAATGGATAATCGATTTGCGCCTTGACATTCTGGTAATGTTATAGAATCTAAGTCATCATTGTACAAATTAATCCAACGGCTACATAGTTATATTGGCGGATTTCATAAGTACCTCATCAATTGTAAATATCTCAAGACATAACCATACAATACATTGATTATTCCAAAATTTCTTTGAAATTTGCGTCATCACTGAACAAAGTATTCCATTGTCTTCGTTACTATTATAATGGCTGTACCCAGGAATGTGTTGTCAATTGTTAATGTTTCGTGGGTCAATGGATACGTATTTTGACGTTCTAGAATTGCTATTGGCTAAAAATGATCAGTGAACTGGTTAAACCAAAGGCAAAGGTGCTCTATTTGTGGATATACTAAGCACCGCACTGTTAATTGTAATTATCCCTATTCACAACCGGAATATACACCGAGGATTCCTGAAATGCTGAGGAATGTATATCATTGACGAATAAATTAATACAGCGGGCACGGTAATGCGAGGATGTCTGTACTCTGTACTGTGTTGTCATTTGCTAATTTCTCGTGGGATAGTGGATATGGCCGTTGACATTCTAGAATCGCTATAGTATGTGGAACGTCGTTGATCATATTAATATAGCGGCCACATTGCTCTGTTGATGGATGTACTAAGGACTGCACTGTCAGCTGTAATTATCTCTAGCCAATACCGAACAATGCATTGATTATTCTAGAATGGCTTTGGAACATGCATCATCAGTGAGAAATGTAATTCATCGAGTACAATACTGTGATGATGGCTCTACTAAGTACTGTGTTATCAATTGTTAATTTGTAATACGGTTATATAGGTGATATATATTCTATGGCAATTCTACAACGACAAAGTGCCGATCCATTATCCCCTCACAAATTAACTAATGACAACGCAGTACTGTGTACAGCGACCTTCCATGTATCGTAGTCGTTGGATTGCCATGTTCACTGATGACGTGTGGCGCCATAGAAGTTGTAGAACGATCAATGTATATGACGGTTATGGCAAGAAATATCTTCAATTGAGAGTACGGTACTTAGCACATACATTCACAGAGTTCTGTTACCGTTGGCTTATCCTGATGAATGATGACCTACATCCAGGCGCAATTCTAGAATGACAAAAGACGGATCCATTAGCTCACGAGACATTAATAATAGACAGCGCAGCACTGAGTGCTGCCATCGTCACAGTACTGTGTCCTTTGGAAGAATTTGTTCATTGATGACTTAATTCCCAAGCCTTTCTAGAATTATCGTTGTATGCTACGTTTATCTCCAGAGACGGTTACTATTGGGAGGACGGTAATCAGTACATCAATCAAGAGAGCACTATTGCCTTTGGATTTGTCTGTTTACTGACGATGTGTACCCAACAGCAATTCTTGACTGAAAAGTGCAGATGAATAATCCCACGAGCAATTAACACATGGCAACTAGGTACTGAATTCATGCATCACCACAGCATTGTAGCCGTTGCATGACTTTGATCACAGATTATTTATTTTCCAAAGCAATTCTAGAGAAATCAATGTATACTGCGGTTACGGCTAGGGGTATTTACGATTGACAGTACGGTACTGCGTACATATATCAACCGAGCACTGTACCCGTAGCATTAATCTGTTCAATGATGATTGAGAACCTCTAACAAATCTAGAATGACGAAACACAGATCAATTGACCCTCGTGGTGTACACAATTGACAGCGCAGTACTGTGTACAACTATCACCACAGCAATGTATCCGTTGTAACTCTTTCTTCACTGATGATGTATGTTCCAAAGCAATCATAGATTGATGAATGTATAGCATGGTCGTGGCTGGAGATATTTATAATGGACAGTACGGCACTTAGTATATCTACCAGCAGAGCAGTGTGCGCGTTGTATTAATTTTTTCAATATTCATCTAGATTTTATAGCAGTTCTAGAATGACAGAGAACATATCCACTACTTCTCGAGAAATTAGCAAATGACAAGGCACTCAAACATCACAGTACTATAGGCGTTGGATTAGTTTATTCACAGATGGTGTAAATTCTAACGTAATTCTATAATAACCTAAGTATGCAACGCTTATTGCAAGAGATATTTGTAATTGACGGTGCGGTACTACGTACATCTACAAAGAGTGTCCTCTAAACGGTGGATTTATCTGTTCAATGATGATTGAGACTCTATAACAATTCCGGAGTGACAAAATACAAATCCATTATCCCTGGCGAGACTAGCAATTGACAAAACTGTATTGAGTACCGCCATCATCACAGTAATGCAGCCGCCGTACTTCTTCGTTCTCTGATGATATAAGTTCCAAAGTAATTACAGAACAAGCAATGTATAGCACGGCTAGGTCTAGTGACATTTGCTATTGTCAATACGGTGCTTAGTGCAGCTTGCAACATATCACTGTTGACCTTCGAATAATCTGCTCAATTGTGATGTGTATTGTGCAGCAATTCTAGAATGAGAAATACAAACCTATAATACCGCGATATATTAACAGTTGACAACACAGAAATGATTACTGCCATCGTCACAGTGCTGTATACGTTGGATTACTTTGACCACGGACCATTTAAATTCCGCTGAAAATCTAGAATCATCAGTATATATATCAGTCATGGCTAGAGACTATTTCCTGTATCGTACTCAGAACATTCAAAAACATAGCACTGTAGCCGCTGTATTAACCTGTTCACTAATGACTTGTATTCTACAGCAATTCGAGAATAATCAATGGACGAATCAGTTATTGCTAGAACATTAACAATTGACATTGCGGTAATTAGTACATCCACCATCAGGGCTTTGTTGCCCTAGTAGTAATCTCTCCACTGGCGATTTAATTTCTATAGCATTTATAGAATGGCAACAGATGTACACATTATCGCTCCAGACATTAACATCTGACT
>NW_016908927.1:1758225-1777474 GCF_001483705.2 Eufriesea mexicana
TGAGTGCTGCGATCAACGCGTTGCTGTTGCAGCTGGATTACTCTTCCACCGATGAATTAAATTTCGCAGCATTTCCAGAATAACCAATGAATATGACCGTTATGGCCGAAGATATATGCAGTTGACACTACGCTACTTGGTACATCCAACAACAGACCACCCTTGCCGTTGGAATAATCTGTTCAGCCATGGCCTAAATTCTCTTACAATTCTGAAATGGCAAAAGACATATGGATTATCCCTCAAGATATTAACAATTGACATAGCAGTACTGAGTACAGTGACCGGCACATTGTGTAGAAAGGTTATGACTGGAGATATTTACATTTGACAGTACGTTGCTTAGTACATCGACCACCAGAGCATTATAGACGCTGGACTTATCCGTGCACTTACGACTTACACTCTATAGCAGTTATGCAATTATCAATGGATGTATCAAATATCGGTAGTGATATTACCAAATGACAAAACAGTATCGAGTGTAGCCATGTACACAATGCTATAGCCATTGTACTAATATGTTCGTTGAACATACTAGTTTGTCAGCAATTGTGGAATGATCAATGGATAGTGCAAATTCCGCTGGAGTCAGTGACGTATGTCAAATCTCTACTGAGTGTGGCCATGAATACATCACTCTAGAAGTACATTAATCTGTTCGCTGGTCGCGTAAGTTCATCAGGAATTGTCGAACGGTCAATGGATTGAGCAATTGTCGCTGGAGACGTTAACATATGTCAACACCTTACTGAGTGTCGCCATCAGGAGTGCAACTGTAGCCGTTTGGTTAATATTTTCACTGACGGTTCAAATTATATAGCAATTCTAGTATGATGAAGGGCATATACATTGTAACTCGAGATATTAGCAATTTCCAAAACAGTACTGATCAGGGCCATCATCGAAGGAAAGTTGCCATTGGATTTATTTGTTCACTGATGTTTGAAATTCCAAACCCTTTCCAGCCTAACTCATGTATAGACCAGTTGTGGCTTGATACATTTATAATTGACAGTGCGGTACCTGGCACATCCACCAGCAGAATACTATTGCCGTTGGGTTAATCTGTTCAATGATAATTTAAATACTATATCAATTCTATAATATCAAAAGACACATCCATTTACGCTCGTGATATTAGCAACTGACAAGACAGGACATAGTACACACATCTACTCAGTGCTGCAGATGTTTTATTAATTTCACCACTGATGATTTAAGCTCCACAGCCATTTTTTGTAATCAATCTCCTGACAGTTATGGCTTGAGATATTTACAATTCACAGTTCTGTAATTAGTGCACCCACAAGCAGAACACTACAGCCGTTGGAAAAATCTGTTCACTAGCGATTTAGGCTCCATAGCAGTTCGAGAATGATCAACGGATATATCACACATAGGAAGTTACATTGATAAATGCCTGAGAAGAAATGAGTGTGTCCGCTGACAGTCTAAGCCCTTTGGTAATTGTAGAATGTTCAATGGACAGAGCAGCAGCCTGTAGAGTGATTGACATATGTCAATACCGTACTGTGTATAGCCGTCACAACAGTACTGTAGCTGCTGTATTAATTCCTTCACCGTCGTTTTAAATTCCACAGCAATTACAGCGCAATTAATGTATGGAACATACGGCTAAAGGTATTTACAATTGGCATTACGGTACATGCTACATGCAGAGCACTGTAGATGCCGGATGAATATGTTCACTGATTGCCGGAATGCTACAGCAGTTCTAGAAGGACATGGAACAGATCCATTGTAGGTCGAGGTATTAACTATTTATGACACGGGGCTGGGAACGCCTGCCATGGCTGTATTTTAGCAGCTGGATTAATGTGTCCACGAATGACTGAAACTGCTCTGCCACTCTGGAAGAGTGAAAGTATAGATCACACATGTCTCGAGATACTTACAATTGTCGGAACGGTACTTAATTCATCCACGTGCGGAGCACTGTATCTGTAGGTTAATCAGTTGTCTGATGAGTCAGACAGAATTTCAGCACCAGAATGGTCAATGAACAGTAGAAATATCAGCTGTGATATTTATGAATGGCAATGCAGTACCGAGTGCTGCCACTAACGCAATTGTATATCATTCACAGTAATATGTTCGCTAATGATTGAAATTCTATAATCGTTGTAGGAAGGTAAAAGAGTGATCCATTTTCGTCGGAGACATTAACAACTAACAACCCAATACTGAGTATAGCCATTATGACAGTAATGTAGCAGTTGTATAAATTTATTCACCGATGACTGAGTTCCCACCAATTCGAAAATTATCAACGTACAGGCTAGTATTTAGCTAGACCAGTTGGCTGTACGGTTCTTAGAACATTCGCCAACAAGGCACTGCAGCTGCTGAATTTTCCTGTTCACTTATGATTTACATTCCACAGCTGTACTAGAATAATGAATGTGCAGTACAGTTATGACTGTACGGCACATAATACATCCACGGGCAGAGCAATTTATCTGGTTCGTTAGTCTGCTCATTGAAGATTTAAACACTATAGCATCTCTAGAACGATCAACGAACAGAGCAACTTTCGCAGGACGTTCTGACACATGTCAATACAGTACTGACTGTATCCGTCTACAAAATTCTGCTGCCTGTGTACATCAATGGAGTACTGTGATGAGCGATCTGCAGAGCTCCACGGCTGTCGTATAAACCTACTTTCCGTTCATCTGAGTTATATTGTGACTCTAGATGGATCAATGGATAGATCGGTTATAGTTACGAATATATACAGTTTTCAATGCAGTGCGGATTACAGCCACCATTACTGTACTATAGCCATAGAACTAATCTGTACCACTGATAACATAAATTCTGTAGCAACTCGGGAAGTATCAGTTCATAGATTAATTATCGCTGGCGACGATTCAACTTGAGAGTACGTTACACGGAACTGACATCAACACGTGACTATATCCGTTGGACTAACCTATTCACGCGCGACTTAAATTGTACAGCAATTCTTCAGTGATAAATGGATAGATAAATTATCACTTGAGATATATATATATATATTTCACAATGCAGTACTGAGTGTAGCCGTCTACACAGTGATATTTCCATTGGACTATTCAATTCGCTGATCATCTGTGACCTTTAGAAGTTTTTGAATGATGAGGTGATAAATCAATTACAGCGGGGCACATTAACAAGTGACAATGCATTTCTGGTTATAGCCATTAACACGGTACTATCGCCATTGGATTAATCTATTCCCTGTCATCACATCTGTACAGCAATTATAGAAAGATATATAGATAGATCATTTACAGCTAGAGCTAATGGCAAACGACAATACATTACAGAGAATAGCAATCTACACAGTACTACAGTAAGCAGATTGATTAATTCCGTGGTATCATATGTTGTTCAGAAACTCCAGAGTGTTCAATGGATAGAGCAACTGTCGCTAGAGACGTTGACAAATGTCTATACACTAATGACTAGGGCCATTTCCATAGAAATATATCCGACAGATTGATATATACAATGATGAATTGAATTCCTTAGCTGCTCTACAACAAGCAATGCATTGATAAATTTTGTCTGGAGTATGTTGCAGTTGACTACACGGTATTATGTACAGCCACCAATACAGAACTATAGCCACTAGATTAATCAATTCACTGACGATATAATTTCTGTAGAGGTTCGCAGAATGATGAAGATGTATATCAATCGTACCTGGAGATATAAGCAATTGACTGTATGCTACTGATTATAGCCATCAACATAGTTCTACAGCCATTGTACTAACATATTCCATTCTCATCTACGTTCATCATCCATTCCCGAATAAATAACGCTATTGACCGTGTAACACACAATTCATGCCTTTTCAGGGCAGTTTGAAAGCAGCTTGAGCGATTTTTGGAAAATTATCGATTCTTTTGCGGTGTAGCGTTACTACTGCTGTAGAACTGCGCAAAACAGCACAGAATAGCGTTATTCACTGAATAACACATCTTTCATGCATTTTCAGCGCATTCTGATTGCAGTTATCAGCGCGCCTTTGGAAATTGGACTATTCAATTCGCTGATCATCTGTGACCTTTAGAAGTTTTTGAATGATGAGGTGATAAATCAATTACAGCGGGGCACATTAACAAGTGACAATGCATTTCTGGTTATAGCCATTAACACGGTACTATCGCCATTGGATTAATCTATTCCCTGTCATCACATCTGTACAGCAATTATAGAAAGATATATAGATAGATCATTTACAGCTAGAGCTAATGGCAAACGACAATACATTACAGAGAATAGCAATCTACACAGTACTACAGTAAGCAGATTGATTAATTCCGTGGTATCATATGTTGTTCAGAAACTCCAGAGTGTTCAATGGATAGAGCAACTGTCGCTAGAGACGTTGACAAATGTCTATACACTAATGACTAGGGCCATTTCCATAGAAATATATCCGACAGATTGATATATACAATGATGAATTGAATTCCTTAGCTGCTCTACAACAAGCAATGCATTGATAAATTTTGTCTGGAGTATGTTGCAGTTGACTACACGGTATTATGTACAGCCACCAATACAGAACTATAGCCACTAGATTAATCAATTCACTGACGATATAATTTCTGTAGAGGTTCGCAGAATGATGAAGATGTATATCAATCGTACCTGGAGATATAAGCAATTGACTGTATGCTACTGATTATAGCCATCAACATAGTTCTACAGCCATTGTACTAACATATTCCATTCTCATCTACGTTCATCATCCATTCCCGAATAAATAACGCTATTGACCGTGTAACACACAATTCATGCCTTTTCAGGGCAGTTTGAAAGCAGCTTGAGCGATTTTTGGAAAATTATCGATTCTTTTGCGGTGTAGCGTTACTACTGCTGTAGAACTGCGCAAAACAGCACAGAATAGCGTTATTCACTGAATAACACATCTTTCATGCATTTTCAGCGCATTCTGATTGCAGTTATCAGCGCGCCTTTGGAATAATTTTGTTTTTTGCGGTGGAGTTCTTTTACTGCTTCATAACTGCACAAAATAACACTATTTTGGTAATGCCATACATTTCCAGCAATTGCAGTGCTGTTTGATCGCTGTTCCAGCTAATTTTTAGGAAATTTGCGATTTTTTCGCCGAAGATTTGCTATGGCCTTTTATCTGCACAGGAATAATTCTTTTATTAATATCTCAAAATTTCATGCAATCTCGGCGCTATTTGATTGCAGTTACAGCGAATCTTGTGGATACCTTCGACTTTTAGCTGCAAAGTTTTACTACTGATCCAGATCTGCACCGAATAGCTTTATTTTAGCAGTATCACACATTTCATGCAATTTGGGCGCAGTTTGATTGCATTTGCGTCGTCCGACGACTTTTACAGATAGGTATTGCGCGCCACATTAACTGTACCTTACTCATTAAATATAAGAATCTATAGCCCAAGAGCGCAAAGGCCACTTGTAAATTCCGAGATAACGTGTCCAGTATCTGAGTGCTCAGGTTCCGACCGGACCAAAACATATGAGGAAGACATAGTGGCGAGGGAAGGAGCTTGGTCCCGCTCGCGCGTCGAGCACGTTATTATCGTCTCGAGTTCCTAGCTTTTCGCTCTCCAATGATGGTCCTCTCGGCGCGCTGTCGCTTTGAGTGTCACGCTTGTGGGTATTAACCATTTACGATTCGAAGAATTGTCGCGATGAGCACGTATCAACTCGAAGCTCTTCTTGTATGTGGTTATATATCACGGTTGTTGCCATTCATTGTGAAACGAAAATATAAGATCGCGGGTACTTCATTTCCTTATTTCGCGAGCAGTTACTCCTATTTCAGTTATTACCGTATGACTGTCAATTAAGCTAAACAGACATGTTAACATTGCGGGTATCATGAGATCACCTTTCTCGAGTTTAGTGACACTTCGTGAGTTTCATTTTCTGAACTTTACTCTCATTATTGACATTGTTTTTATATTATTATCCTGATACCCCTATGTAAATTATTCGCTGATTTTCCGTCGCCATAATTGTTTCGTTTGCCACAGTAATTTATCGGTTGGTGCGTCTTGCATACGAAGACTCTTTACCATTGCTAACGTATCTATATTGCATCGTTTGGGAATATTCATTACAAATTCGGTTTCTTTAATTCTATCATAGTCCTCACATCTCTCAATTATCTGTACGTAAGTTCACATTGTTACACATATTACGACTAATTTTCGGAAACAATTATCGTTTATTCCAAATTTTCACACGTAAAAACAAAACCATACTAATAAAATCGCAAATTTTCTTCCTGAAATATATTTCATTACATTTTTGAAGTGCTTACATCAGCACCAAAGGAAACATCTTTGACTTTCGTTTATTGTTTTAATTATTGCATTCAAGAGGTTTAACGATAAATATTATTAGAGGTCTAGTATTATTTTCTTAAATAAACTGCAACTAAGTTACGCTTGACTTACGTTCAATGATACAATTCAAGACGTAGGCCACTCATATTTAACTACAAATCATACCAATTAAAATTTCAGTTACAAATGGTTTAAATCGTATTTCTGGTGGGACGTGCTCGACGATTTTTAAGTAGATAATGCTAGCAATTTCATTCAATTCGGAGAACCTGCACATTCGTAATTTATATCCAGATGAGGGGAATGCATTTCGGAACTATCTTTTCAGCGGCAATCATATGTTCACCTTGCATAGGCTTACCCTTTTTCATAAATGTTCAATACATTAATAAAAGACTAGAAAGTACTATATAATTATGATGATTTGAAGCAAACGGAAAATCTCTCTATAACTGGGATACGAGTTAAACTCAACGACGTAACTGCTAGCAGTCTCACATACCATAATTGCCACTATTCGACGAAATTCATATAGAAAGTCGTACTTTAAGTCAGAAAACCTATTGTCGATCATGACAATTCCAGCGGTATGTGTGTAATTGAAGAATATTTATACGTTCGCTTAAACACTGTGAGAAAATAAGCGTACGTTCTTCATGAAGTTGGTAGGAATTGATATTTGAACTATATGGATATTCTGGAAATTTAGTTTTCTGTAAATTGTAAATATTTTTATAATTATATACATACATTAGGGATTATATGAATAGATTTCCATACAGTTCAAGCTATGTTATAATGGTATAATACAGATAGTTAAATTATAAGGTTTATATATTATAGGGAGATGTAAAGATAGGATAACATTGCAGAGCTTTCAACTTCTATGCTTCCTTGTGGAAAAGTGTGTATCCTAACGTTTTCAATAGGTCCCTGGAAATGTAGAACTTCTTAAAGTCTTGTAGTTATTACCAATTTCGACCGAAAATTGGAAAATTTAGTCAATAAACCATAATCCTCAAGGGAAGAATATTTATGTTCAATGTGACAGTATAACACCATTTAAAAAAAAAATTAATGGAATACAGCTTGGCTAGCTAATTCAGGATAACAAAGCATTCAATGAGAATACACAAGTCAAATCAACATAATTAACAACATAAGTCAAAGCAACGGATTTAACTGTGTTCCAAACAATCTAACAAAGGTTTCTAAGAATCTGGGCACCTTACGTTAAATTACTCACTAGCTCTTTAGGGAAAATACGATACTCGTTATTACGTTTAGCTTCACGACATATTTGACAGCCCAAGTTAGTTTCGTGTCAACTTAGAATTCATACCCTCATCACGCATTTTGACAACTTTAGAAGGAAGGGGGCAAATCTCTGGTATCCTTTTTGTTTATAAAGGGCTCAATAGCCATGCAAGTTATTCTGATATATTGGAAAAATCTTCAGTCAAAGTTCCAACTCTTCATTCAAGACTATACTGCTTTCTCCATGTACAAAAATATAAAGCAGTTTTTGCATACGACACTGTTATTAATAGAATGATTACTAATGTTAGCAATATATATTCAACCTAGTATATACTTAGCCAATCCCTTCACTCTCTAAAACAGCTGTTATATCACACATCCCGGTGAAAAATACTTTTTTTTTTATACTTATACTTATCTCGTTCCTTTGTGTACATGTATTTTTTTATTTTTATCTTTACTTCCTTGATTTACCTTTACATCCCTTCGTTACCGTTAACTTTGTGCCTCAATGTAATAATTTTCCCGTAGCCTTTCAGATCGGTTATTCCCGTGCAGATAGAACAATAAATAAATAAACTAGGTATTAATAAAGGCTACGTCATTAAGGTATAGTTCATGCCGCCTACCAAACCATATTAAACTATATAGTTAACCAATATTCCATGTTATTTACTCTGAATAATGAAAATAATGTGAAACAGCAATTCAAACAGCAAATTCAGTCCACCAACAAAATTAATTAAAATAACGAATTACATAACACTTCAATGCATTTAGCAATGTTACCGAGAACCGCGAATCCAGCAATGAATCCAAGCCATGTGTATAACCAAACCTTCCCATAACAAGCAAACATGTAGGATAGGAGGGAAATGACTGAAAAATACCTCCAAGAATGTCAAGGGAGATATCGCCGGTGGATTCTTTAACGCAAGGAAGATCACACCGATGGCTACCCGAGATCGAATGTGTAGCCAGTTCTGGTATTCCTGCAATTCGAATCAAACCCGCAAAGCCGTGTATCTTCGCTCGCGCGCCTATTTGCAGGAGAATGTTGAAATGCTAAAAGCATGACGCCGCTAATGGCACATGTTGTCATCAGGACAGGCAGAAACGCGCGTTACATACTTCTGTTTGGCGCCAGTTAGCATCGATGCTGGCAAGGAGTCGCGGAGTTATTGGAATTAGACCGTGGAACGAGTTTCATCGACCGAGTGCATATTCAGCACTTTGCCCTCGGTGGTTCAATCATTTCGGAAAAATAGTTGTTAGAATATTTCACGCTGAAAATTCGACGAAATTTCTTAAAGCAGTGTGCGAGGCATCGGGTAATAATTAACGCGTGGTATTATTTTATTCCGACATTCCACGCATTGTCATTTGATATTTAAAGCTATACCTACCACTGGTTAGTTGCCCCACGTACGTGGAGAGGCAAGAAGAATTTGAAAAGGTGTAGGAACTTTAATTTAACGTATATTGGAAGCATCATCACGCAATCATGTGAACAAGGCAACGATCGATTCAATAGGGAATTTCAAGTAAAAGTTTTGGAAATGGTTTTTGGTTTGAACTTTGGCAGGTATAATGTATGAATTAATGCGAGTTTTCGACAGTACTCGATTAAGTCCTTACACCGATATATTTACGCGAAACTGAGCATAATGATGTTATTGAATTTTAATTGCCAACTTATGTACACATTTTATTCTAAATTATATTTTGTTAATTTTTAGGATATACTCAAATTTCGCGCGCGTTAAGGTACGCTCTATGTCATTTCAGCCTAATGTGGGTGCAACTGATATTTATGCGATTTAGTATGAGAAACTCATGACGATGTTGGCTCGTTATCGTACTATAAGCGGTTAGCGCCATAGGCTAATATGTATATCAATCGCATACTTTCGTGAGCCTTACCTTCGCATCCCGGGATTGAATTTGTATTTACACTGTTTTACTGTAGAAGTCATAGACAGCATTTTATTGAAAATTTGTAAATATTCGATCACTGGTAGTTTTAATAAAAAAATTTCTTTTTTTGCATTACGTTCAATTACGGTTGATGAAACAACTAAAGTCACGCCATGAATGTTAATGAGCAAATTATCGTTTCCAGGAAATCTCAGGCTCAATGAAGAGTATACCATCGACATGTTACCAATTAAAATATTTATATGGCAGAGTATGCACAGAATGCAATTCAATTAACGCACACCAGTCGTACTGAATGAGAACAAGTAAAATTCTATCTGGTCTTTAAAGTAATAGTAAACAGGTTCGGAGTTTAATGAAATAATTTTTTCGGAAAGGAATTATCTAGCAGTCAAAAATCGAATATTAAATTCCATTGGGTTTCTACAGTGGCCCAATTTTCCCTAATTTGGAGACCGGGAATGAATTTCTAACAGAAACAGGGTTCTCAGGACTTCCCCAATCTTTTAACCGAAAACCCGTCTCCGCCTTCCACCACAAATATATCCAAGCAAAAATTCGATTGAAGGACGCAAGAGTACGGCTTTACCATTCATATAGGGCGCACAAATGATATTCTCCGATCGCTCCACGCCGAGTGATAACTGATCAAATGCTACGGTAGCGTAGTTCCACGTTTGCACTTGGTTGCATGCAATGAAATGTCATTGAACGGAGAAACAAGTTGCTAGACATTCAGTTGTCCCTATATAAATGCATTCGATGCAAATACGGTGATTACGACGCCGGAATATAATAATTTCGTCTCTGTAGAACGTATACCGAGCGCTAACGAAAGGGTATTTTCCGATTGTAGTCGCAAGCCTAATATATACGCCGCTAACCGGCCACTAGCAATAGGTCACGCTGCTCCATAAGAGCGTTGTTGTAATTATTTGTATCGTGTCTGTTATTAATTCCTCTCATCGTGAGAAAAACGCTCGTATAGGTGATTTGAAGAAATGTGTGCGACTGGAATACGTTCGGTTGCTCCAAATGAATACGTTTGAGCAGGGGTTGACGGAACCATTAACCAGAGCTTTCTGCTGCAACGCATATTCCCTAGAACATACACGCCCATTTCGTTACTTGGATTTTGAAAATTTGCCATCTCAGTTATTCTGAATTAAGATCTAGTTTCTCGGGGAGTAATGTTATTATAATCATTATTAACTGCTGTAATTGGTGCAGTATGATTTTATCGTGTATATAAGTAATTGGAAAGACCAGACCCAGTAATTGCTCCTGGAATTGTTAATTTTGAGTTTATTCAGACAGTATGATGTACTAATATTATTAATATATACCGTATTTGGGTGCAGTTTTGCGTAGAATTACGATAAAATAACGTAAACAAGCTTTTCTGGCCTCTTAATGATCTTTACTGGTTTCTGAATGCCATACTTGTTTAAAAGCGTGAAAAATTACGCTGTTTTACAAGAAAATTGAAATGAAAAATGGGAGGATTCGAAATTTTCATAGCAACATTGTATTAATTGCATAACGAATATCAAAAGTAACGAATGTCCTGGTTAAAGGTACTTTAATTAAACCTCTATAACAAGAGAAGTTATAACAAAAAGTGGGAAGATAAAGATAAAAAGTGAATTATTTATAACCTACCATACATTTTCCAAACCTTATCGATACCTATAAGAAGTAACATTTAGAGATCCTTCCATGTCAAATTTAACATTCCCATTTCCGTTTTTACGTTCCACGATGTTCTACTTTCACACATACTTCTACCTAGTCATACATAAAAGAAAAATTTATATCGACACGAATGACAAATATTTCCATTTAATGCTAAAAATACGAAGGATTAGGTGTCTATTCACAAACTTTTGAATACAAATTTGGTATTACATAATATTCCGATTATTTTTCTGATATTGTAATATGACCAATCTTTCATTATTTCCATTAAGTACATTTTGCCAATATTCTTAATAAATATTTTTAATGTTGAAATTACTAAATTTCTAAATTAATGTATTACTAAAGTACTAAATTGTAGGATGGCGAATGCTAGAGTTGAGGCACCATATATTGACAAAGCAACAATTACAGAATAACACCATCTCAACGTTCATAAAACTATTTTAACGAAGAAAAAACACCAAGATGACGAAACGGAAACACACAAAGGCTCAATCTAATTGAACAGTCTTTCGAACACGAAGCGACTCACGCCCGTGCCGGTCACAAAGAAGCTTTTCCATTTTCTTCCAGAAAATACTGATCGGTTTAAAAGTTGTTTCTGTTGACAATCGCCGATTCGTGGTTCCTTCCTGAAATGGTACTCTATACTATCCTAGATATGACAGATTCTTAATTCGTCATTGTTCAACATAAAGGGTAAGGAATACTGTCTTTTTATGGGAAAAAATTGAGAAACGAGAATAATCGATAAATTTATAACTGAGAAGTTCATATAGGATGCCATGGGCAGAAAGGAAACTCATCTCTTCTGGGAGAAAATTTGAATTAGCCTTTTTAATATTGAAATCACTATGCTATATATGATTAATTTAAAATTCTTCATTATACAAAATTTATGATGAGGAGTATTGCAACGAATCGGAAAAATTGAGAATCGAGGCTAATCGACGAATTTAGAACTGATTTGTAGAAATGGAATACTGATTGGAGGAGAAAAAATTCAGAATTAATCTGCTTAGTATCGAAATTACTGTTGTAAACGACTGATTTGTAATTCGTCATTGCTCAACATTAAGGATAAAGAATGTTGCTATGAATGATACCCAACGATACCTAACGAAGGTATATCCTTTTTGGGAAGGGATTGAAAGTATTAGTTCACTTGTATCTAAATTTTTAAACAATTTCGACATAAATTAATATTCATGGTTATTTCTAACCCTCATTCTGAAGATGCCTTTCTAATTCGTATTTCAGTTCCTTAACGGATGGAGACTATTGAGTTTAATTGCGCAATATTTGACCATTCCTTGCTAAGGAATATGAGTGAAACGTGAGTATTCCATGTCAAATTTTTCAAAATATCTTCTTCTGTTCTACACAATAATATACTATTCTTCCCTTCCCAAACTTTTCCAAGAATTAATTTTAAGTAATTCTGATATTACTATTCTTGTCTTGTAATAAGGAAGTCTAACTATATCTAGACAGATGTTAGAACTTCTAGACTTCAGAAAAGAAGCAGCAATTCCCGTAACGGTGCATCAATGCAAGATAATATTCCTTAATCGATACAACTTCTAAAAGCAAATTTTTGAAATAAAAAAATAGCAGCTTTAATTTAAATTTAGAAATATTTAGCTGCTCGTTCAGAAGGATTTTTCGCCTTGACATTGTTCAAGCAGTTGGTGAAAAGGAAATGAAATCGCGTGAAGGGACGGAGTTAGTGAATTGCTGTAAGTCAGTGCATGTTCACATTAATTGGAATGTTTGCCGATTCACGTTAAATTGAAGGGGTGCGGGGTTCCTTGGAGGAATCTTCACGCCGAAAAACCTGAGGCGAAAAATCAGAGAGCGTTTTGCATTACAAATTTCATGCTGAAGATACGCCTGCGTGCCGCTTATTATTCGTTGCATTTCCTATGCTAGACAAATAAAATACACTAATAACACCTATACTCCTATCGATATATTTCGTCTTATTTATGTTGTAAATTTTACTTATTCGACTCACGATATGTTCCCTTAAATAACTTATTTATTCAAGTATAACTTAATTGTTTATATTTTCATAAAATTTATTTTCTGAACTTGTTTAACATTTAAGACACTGCTATCTGTTCAAGCAAAGCTGAGCTATTTATTACTGGTATTCATAAACATCCACGTTTTGTAATTTTAACTATTTAATATCGTACTAAATTTTATTCGTGGATTATAAATTCAAAATTTTGAAGCGTGTATTATTCTGATGTAGAAGAATTGAAACGAAAGCGTGAAAATTAAAATACAATTTTAATGCTGATTTTTCACAATGTTTTTTGCCGGAACACGAATTACAGGTTATTCGAATGTTATCACATTCGTCTCTTATAAAGTGAGCTAGAATATTCGAGATATCAAGAATTGCATGCGAAGCTAGAGAGAAGTGTGTCCGTGTTACGCGTAAAACATTTACAAAGGGGAATGTAATCACGTTGAAGAATAGTGTACACTAAAATTATGTATTTCGTAATTTTTTAATGAAACAGATGAAGAACAGTAACTCATAGTCTACTCTCGCTGAAAGTTCTACATCCGTTTTCTACCACACAGGGCGTAACTGTGTAAATATAGCCATCACTATGAAGGACCCCTGCTCTGATCATTGTAAGTTGAATTTATAGGGGGTAATTAATCTTTGACAAATACGATATGGAGATAATTATATGGAAAATTAAATTTGGAGATATGACCATTTGGAGATCTTGTAATAAGAAATAACTATTAATATCTAAGAAACAAAAAAGAAAAGAGTGTATAAATGTAATAAGTAAATATTAACGAATCCTCCTGGACTACTGCTTATACTATCAGTAATATTATTATGCATGTTATTCCTTAGTCAAGAGCTATTTTGTTTCTTATTTCAATTATATATATGTAAGGATGAAATTTAAGAAGGTGGTAACTTTTCAGGTAGAATCTATTGTATTGCAACGGCTATAGCAAGCCAATAGAATCTTTCCTCCATATTTATGCGAGAAGGTATGCTCACAACGATATTAGTCGAAAATGTCACTAAAATTGGAAGTTCCAGTCAGATTCTAGTCCATTGCAATGGCTATAGCACGCCAATAGAATCTTTCCTCCTTGTTAATGCGAGAAAGCAAGCTCACCACGATATTAGTCGAAAATGTCAGACGAATTCACCTTTTCTGTCAGATTCCATTGCATTGCAATGGCTATAGCACGCCAATAGTATCTATCCTCCATATTTATGCATGAAAGTTTGCTCCCAACGATATTAGTTGAAAATGTCAATAAAAGTGAGTTCCCAGTCAGATTTTATAGCATTTCAATGGCAATAGCACGCCAATAGAGTCGTTCCTCCTTATTTATTCGAGAGAGATTGCTCACCACGATATTTGACGTAAATGTCAGTAAAATTGATATTTCCAGTCTGATTCTATTGTATTGCAATGGCTATAGCACGCCAAGAGAACCTTTCCTCTTTGTTTATGCGAGAAAGCTTGATCTCCACGATATTAGTCGAAAATGTAAATAATATTGAATTCTTCAGTCAGGTTCTACTGCACTGTAATGGCTATTGCGCGCCAATTGAGTCTTTCCAGCTTATAAACGCGAGAGAGGTTGCTCACCACGATATTAGTCGAAAATGTCAGCAAAATTTGAATTTCCAGTCTAATTCTAGTCCATTGCAATGGCTAAAGCACGGCAAAAGAATCTTTCCTTCTTATTTATGTGAGACAGGTTGCTCACCAAGGTATCAGTCGAAAATATCAATAAAATTGAACATTCCAGGCAGACTACATTGCCGTGCAATGGCTGTAGCACGCCATTATCATCGTTCCTCCATATTTATGCGTGAAAGTCTGCTCACCACGATATTAGCAAAAAATGTCAGTAAAATTGAAATTTCCACTCATATCAAATTGCATTGGAATGGCTATAGCACGCCAATAGTATCTGTCCTCCTTATTTATGCATGAAAGTTTGCTCCCAACGATATTAGTAGAAAATGTCAATAAAACTGAGCTTCCCAGTCAGATTTTATAGCATTTCAATGGCTATAGCACGCCAATAGAGTCGTTCCACCTTATTTATGCGAGAGAGACTGCTCACCACGATATATGTCGTAAATGACAGTAAAATTGATATTTCCAGACTGATTCTACTGTATTGCAATAGTTCTAGCACGCCAATACAATCTTTTCACCTTATTCATTCGGAAAAGCTTTCTCACAATGATATTAGACGAAAATCTCAGTAAAATAGACCTCTCCTGTCAGATTCTATTGCATTGCATTGGCTATAGCACGCCAATAGAATCGCTCCTCGTTATTTATGCGAGAAAGCTTTTTCACCAAGATATTAGTCGAAAATGTCAATAAAATTGAGCTTTCCAGTCAGATTCTATAGCACTGCAATGAATATAGCACGCCAATAGTGTCTATCCCCCTCATTTATTTGAGAAAGTTTGCCCATCACGATATTAGTCGAAAATGTCAGTGAAATTGAAATTTCCAGCCGGATTCCATTGTATTGCAATGGCTATAGCACGCCAATAGATTCTGTATTCCTTGTTTATGTGAGAAAGATTGCCCACGACGTTATTAGTCGAAAATGTCAATAAAATTGAACTTTCCAGTCAGGTTCTATAGCATTGCAATGGATATAGCACGGCAAAGGGATCTATCTTCCTTGTCTTTGCGAGAAAGTGTGATCACCACGATGTCAGTCGAAAATGGCAATGAAATTGAACTTTCCAGGCAGATTCTACTGCACTGTAATGGCTATAGCGCGCCAAAAGATTCTTCCTCCATATATGCGCGGGAGAGGATGCTGACCACTATATTAGTCGAAAATGTCAACAAAATAGGAATTTCTATTGCATTGCAACGGCTATTACACGCCAATAAAACCTTTCCTCCTTATTTATGCGAGAAAGCTTGCTCTCTACGATATTAGTCAAAATGTCAGTCAAATTGTCCTTTCCTGTCAGATTCTATTGCATTGCCATGGCTGTAGCACGCCAATAGTATCTATCCTACTTATTTATGCATGAAAGGTTGCTCCCCACGATATTAGTTGAAAATGTAAATAAAATTGAGCTTTCCTGTAAGACTCTATAGCACTGTAATGGATATAGCACGCCAATTGTACCTTTCCTCCTTTTGTATGCGTGAAAGATTGCTCACCATGATACTGATCGATAATGTCAATAAAATTGAACTTTTCCGGCAGATTCTATTCCATTGCTACGGCTATAGCACGCCAATAGAATCTATCCTCCTTACTTATGCAAGAAAGCCTGCACGCCATGATATTAATCGATAATGACAGTAAAATTGTAATTTCCAGGCAGATTCTACTGCACTGTAATGGCTATAGCGCGCCAAAAGATTCTTCCTCCATATATGCGCGAGAGAGGTTGCTGACCACTATATTATTCAAAAATGTCAACAAAATCGGAATTTCCAGCCTGATTTTAGTGTATTGCAATGGCTATAGCACGCTAATAGGATCTTTCCTCCTTATCTACGTGAGAATGTTTGCCCACCACATTATCATTCGCAAATGGCAATAAAATGGAACTTTCCATGCAGACTCTAGTCCATTGCAATGGCTATAGCACGCCAATAGCATCGTTCCTCCATATTTATGCGTGGCAGCCAGTTCACCACGATATTAGTCGAAAATGTCAATAAATTTGAACTTTCCAGTCAGATTCTATAGCATTGTAATGGCTATAGCACGCCAATAGAGTCTTTTCTCCTTATTTATACGAGAAAGCTTGCTCACCACGATATATGTCGTAAATGTCGGCAAAATTGATATTTCCAGTCTGATTCTATTGTATTGCAGTGGCTATAGCACGCCAATAGTATCTTTCCTACTTATTTATGCGAGAAAACTTGCTCACCACGATAATAGTAGAAAATGTCAATAAATTTGAACTGTCCGGTCAAATTTTATACCATTGCAATGGCTATGGCACGCCAATAGAATCTTTCCTCCTTATTTATGCGAGAATTGTTGCTCACGACGATATTAGTCCAAAGTGTCAGTCAAATTGACCTTTCCTGTTAGATTCTATATCATTGCAATTGTAATAGCACGCCAATGGTATCTATCCCCCTCATTTATTTCAGAAAGTTTGCTCACCACGGTATTAGTCGAAAATGTCAGTGAAATTGAAATTCTCAGCCGGATTCCATTGTATTGCAATGGCTATAGCACGCCAATAGAGTCCTTTCTCCTTATTTATGCGAGAAAGCTTGCTCACCACGATGGTAGTCGCAAATGTCAGTAAAATTGATATTTCCAGTCTGAATCTATTGTATTGCAATGGCTATAGCACGCGAATAGAATCGCTCCTCGTTATTTATGCGAGAAAGTTTTTCACCACGATATTAGTCGAAAATGTCAGTAAAATTGCAATTTCCAGGCAGATTGAATTGCATTGTAACGGTTGTAGCATGCCAATAGGATATATGCACCTTATTAATTCAAGAAAGTTTGCTTGCTACGATATTAGTCGAAAATGTCAATATAATTGAATTTTCCCGTCAGATTCTATACCATTGTAATGGCTATGGCACGCCAATAGGATCTTTCCTCCTTATTTATGCGAGAAACTTTGCTCACCACGATATTAGTCGAAAGTGTCAGTAAATTGACCTTTTCTGTTAGATTATATAGCATTGCAATTGGTATAGCACGCCAATAGTACCTATCCCCCTCATTTATTTGAGAAAGTTTGCTCACCACGATATTAGTCGAAAATGTCAGTGAAATTGAAATTTCCAGCCGGATTCCATTGTATTGCAATGCCTATAGCACGCTAATAGGATCTTTCCTCCTTATCTACGTGAGAATGTTTGCCTACCACTTTATCATTCGCAAATGTCAATAAAATGGTACTTTCCATGAAGACTCTAGTCCTTTGCAATGGCTATAGCACGCCAATAGCGTCGTTCCTCCATATTTATGCGTGACAGACTGTTCACCACGATATTAGTCGAAAATGTGAATAAAATTGAGCTTTCCAGTCAGATTCTATAGCACTGCAATGGATATAGCACGCCAATAGTATCTTTCCTACTTATGTATGCGTGAAAGCTTGCTCACCACGATATTAGTCGAAAATGACAATATAATTGAATTTTCCCGTCAGATTCTATAACATTGCAATGGATATAGAACGCCAATGGAATCATTCCTCCTTAGTTGTGCGAGAAAGCTTGCACGCAGAGATATTAGACTCAATTGTCAATAAAATTGAACTTTCCAGGCAGATTCAATAGCATTGCAATGTCTATATCACGCGAATAGAATCGTTCCTCCTTATTTATGCGAGAATGTATGCTCACTACGATATTAGACGAAAATGTCAAGAAAATTGAACTTTCCAGACAGTGTCTATCGCATTGCAATGGCTACAGCTCGCCGAAAGGATATTTCTTCCTTATATATGCCGGAAAGTGGGCTCACCACGATATTAACAGAAAATGACAATGTAATTGAACTTACCATTCAGATTCTATTGAATTGCAATGGCTGTAGCACGCCAATGTAATCTAACCACCTTACTTATGCAAGAAAGCTTGCTCCTCGCGATATTAGTCGAAAGTGTCAATAAATTTGAATTTTCTAGTCAGATTCTGTAGCACTGTAATGGATACAGCACGCCAATAGGATCTTTCCACTTTATGTATGTGTGAAAGCTTGCTCACCACGTTATTGATCGATAATGTCAGTAAAATTGACTTTTCCTGCGAGATTCTATTGCATTGCAATGGTTACAGTACGCCAATAGGATCGTTCCTCCTTATTTATGCATGACAGCTTGCTCCCCACAATATTAGTCGAAAATGTCATTAAAATTGGCCTTTCAAGTCAAATTTTATAGCACTGCAATGGATATAGCACGCCAAGAGAATCTTTCTTCCTTGTTTATGCGAGAAAGC
>NW_016908928.1:0-20627 GCF_001483705.2 Eufriesea mexicana
ATTGACCTTTGTGCTATTCACTGGAATGCGGCCTATTTGTGCGCACTACTGTTCTGTAGTATACTCTGCTCGGTTCTGCGGAGGCCAGCAATAGAAGTCCCGGCACTTTAAGTTGAGTTAGGCTAAGTTCGGTTATGTTATGTTAGTTTGGGTTAGGTTTGCATATCTTTAACTTTCGTGGTGTACACTGCCATTCGATGGACTACATCACTCTACTGTGCTGCAGCGTACTCCGCTTGGCACTGAGGAGGCCAGCAACAGTGGTCTAGGCGCGTTATGTTGAGTTACGCTACGCCATGTTATGTTAGGTTAGGTCTGGTTAGGCTAGCATGACTTCGACTTATGTGCTATAAGCTGCACTTCTGTGGATTCCTGCGCACTACCGTGATCTAATATGCTCTGCTTTGCTCTGGCGATGCCAGAAATAGTCGGCTAGGCACGTTAGGTTGAATAACGTTGCGGCTGGTTTTTCACGTTTGGTTACGTTAGGACATGGTAGGTTTGACATTTGTGATATACGCTGGTATTCGACGGATTTCTGCGCTCAACGGTGATCTATTAGCCCCTGCTTTGATCTGGGTATGCTTGAAATAGTGGCCGCGGCGCGTCAGGTTGGTTTACGTTACGTTCGGTTAGGTTAGGTTTGTTTGGGGTAGGTTAGAATATCTTCGACTTTCGTGCTATACACTGCCATTCTATGGACCTCTGCTCTCTACTCTCCTCTAGTATATACTGCTTGGTGGTGGCGAGGCCATCCACTGTGGGCTGGGCATGTTAGGTTGGGATTGCTTCAATTCGATTATGAAGGTTTAGGTAGCGTTAGGTTAGGATATCTCCTACTTTTTTGCTATACACAGCTGTTCGTGCGATTTCAGCGTTCTACATTTCTCTGCTATACTCTGCTTAGCTCTCGTGAGGCCAGCAATAGCCTTCCTGGCACGTCAGGTTGGGTTATGTTGCGTCTCCTTATGATACGATTGGTTAGGTTAGGATAGGGTAACGTTGTCTTTCGTGCTACACACTTCTATTCGGTGTATTTCTGCGTCCTTTAATGCTCTACTATATACTGTTCGTCTTTGGGTAGTCCAGGAATGGCGGTCGTGGCACGGTAGGTTGTGTTAGGTTACGTTTGGTCTGTTTTGGTTTGGTTGCATGTGGTTAGGATGGACTTGACTATGTGTTGTGCACTCCCATTCGATGGATTTCTGCGCTCTACTTTGCTCTACTGTACTCGGCTCGGCTCGGCTCTGGGGGGACCAGCAATAGCGGTCTCAGCACGATAGTTTAAGTTACGTTACGTTTGGTTAGATTACGATTTGTTACGGTTTGTCAGGATGACACAGTCTTTTGTGTTATACATTGCTATACGGAGATTTCTTCGCACTACTGTTCAATATGTTCTGCTTGGAACTGGGGAGGCCTGCAATACTGGCCTCGGATCGTGAGGTTATTTGTTCCACGTTTGGTTAGGTGGAATTAGGTCAGGTTAGGTTAGGATATCTTTGAATTTTGTGCTATACGAATACATTTGTTGGCTTTCTGCGCTCTACTCTACTATTGTATGCTCTGCCTTGCGCTTGAGAGGCCTTAATATGTGAAAGCGGCGCGTTAGGTTGATTTATGTTACGTTTGGTTTGGTTAGGTTTGGTTAGGTATGGTCAAAATATCTTCGCCTTTTGTGCTACTGACAGCAATGCGGTCGAGTTCTAGGATCTGCTTCTCTGAAGTATAATCTGCTTGTCTCTGCGGATGACAATAAGTGTGGTTTCGACACGTTAGGTTCTGTTATCATACGCTTGTCTATGTTACGTTTGGTTAGGCTTGGAAATGGTAGCTTTGACTTTTGTGCTTTACACTGCAATGCCGCGGATTTCTGTGACCTGCTGTGCTCTAGAACGCTCTGCTTGGCTCTGGGGAATCCAGAAGTAGTGGTCTCAGCACATACGGTTAAGATAGGTTGCGTTTGGCTTTACTACGTTTGGACAGGTTAGGATAGGATAGCTGTGACTTCTGTGCTGTACACTGTCATTCCTCCTATTTCTACGCTCTACACCGCCCTAATATGCTACACTCGAATCTGGGGAGGACAGTAATAGTGGTCTCGGCGCGCTAGTTTGATTTAGGCTACGTTTGGCTGTGTTTCGTTTGGTTAGGTTAGGATAGGATAGCTTTGACTTTTGCGCTATATACTGCTATTCGATGAACTACTGCGCTTTGTTGTGCCCTAATATGCTCTGCCTGGCTCTGGGGAGGCCAGCAGCTGTGGTCTCGTCACGTTCGGTTGAGTTATGTTACGTTTGGTTAGGTTATGCTTGCTTGGGTTTTGTTTTGGTAGCTTTGACTTTCCTGGCATAAAGTGTAATTAGGGGAATATCTGCGCCCTGACGTCACTACTATACTCTGCTCAACTCTAGGGAAGCCAGCAATAGTGGTCGCTGCAAGTTAGGTTGAGTTATTCTACGTTTGGTTATGTTATGTTTGTTTGTATTAGGTAAGGGTTGCTTTGACATTCGTGGTATACACTGTTACTCTGGGCACTTCTGCCATCTTTTTCGCTCTACTGTATTCTGCTTTCCCTGGGGCGTTAAAAAATAGTGGTCGCGGTTCGTTATGTTGAGTTAGGCTACGATTTGTGAGGTTATGTTGGTTACGGTCAGGTTTGGATTCCTTTGCCTTTCGTGGTGTAGACTGTTGTTCGGAGGATTTCTGCGCTCTACTGGGCTCTAGCATGCTTGGCTTGTATGTGGGGTTGCCAGCAATTGAGGTCTCCGCTCGTTAGGTGTAGTTACTCTACGTTTGGGTAGGTTAGGTTAGGCCTGGTTACGTTGGGTTTTCTTGGACCCTTTTGCTATACATTGCCGTCTGGTGGCTTTCCGTGCTCTACTTGCCTCTACTATACTCTGCTCGACCCTCGGGAGGCGAGCAATGGTGGTCTCCGCACGTTAGGTAGAGTTAGGCTGCTTTCGGTTAGGTTTGGTTAGGTTAGGTTTGGTCAGGATGTCTTTGCCTTTTCCGATATAAACTGCAATTCGGTGGATTCCTTTGCTCCAATGTGCTCCGCTATGTTCCGCTTTGCACCGTGGAAGCCAGCAATATAGATCTCGGCGGGCTAGGTTGTGTCAGGTTGCGTTCGGTTATGTTAGGTTTGCCTGGGTTTGGTTAGGATACTTTCGACTTTTCTGCAGTTCATTTCCATTCTATGGACATGTGCGCTCTACGTTCATCTAATATGCTCTTCTTGGCTCCGGCCAGGCCAGCAATAGCGGCTTCGGCGCGTTCGGTTTGATTAGATTAAAGTTGGTTCTTCTAGGTTAGGTTAGGTTTGGTTAGGATAGCTTTGACTTTCCTGCTTTACATTGTGGTTCCATGGATATCTGTGCTCTATTCTTCTCTAATATGTTCCACTCAAATGTTCGGGTGCCAGCAATAGCTTTCGCGGCACGTTAGAGGGAGTCACGCTACTTTCGGTCATGTTGCGATTTGTTATGTTAGGATAGAATAGCCTTGGGCTGTGTGATATACACAGCTATTCTGGGCACTTCTGCGCTATCCTGTGCTCCAGTATGTCCTGCTTGGTGCTGGGGAAGCCAGCCGTAGTGTCATCGCCACGTTGGTTTTAGTTCTGTTACTTTCGGTTTTGTTACGTTTGGCAACGTTATAGCAGGGTTGCTTAGACTTTTGTGCTGCACTGTGTTGATCGGTGGATTTTGGCGCCCTACTGCGCTCTAGCATATCCTGCTTGGATATGGAGAGGACAGGAATGGTGGTGTCGCCACGTTACGTTGTGCTACGCCACGTTTGGTTGGTTTAGGTTAGTTCATGTAGGGACTGGGTTTCCTTGACTCTCTTGTTATGCACTACAATGCAGCGGGTTTCTGCGCTCTACCGTTCCCTAGTATATTCTGCTTGCGTCTGGGGAGGCCAGCAGTAGTGTCCTTGGCACGTTAGCCTTAGTCCGGTTACGTTTCATTATGTTACGTTTGGTTGGGTTAGGATAGGGTAGCTTTGACTTTTGTGCTATACGCTGTTATTCTATGGACCTCTGCGAAGACAAACATACGCTAACTGAACCCTTCATGCCGCGAACACTATTGCTGGTCTCCCCACGGGCAAACAGAATATAGTAGAGCACAGTAGAGCGTAGAAATCCACCAAAAATCAATGTGTACCACGAAAGTCATATCTATCCAAGCCCAACCCTAAATTGCGTAACGTATCCAAACTAAGCCTAATTCATCATAACCGCCCGAGACAACTATCAATGGTCTCCCCAGGGTCGAGCAGAGTACAGTAGAGTGGCATAGGGTGTTGAAATCCACCGAATACCGATATATAACACAAAGGCCAAATCTAGCCTCTCCTTGCCTGTCCAAACGTAATATAACGAAACGCAACCCAGCTTAACCTAACGTGCCGATGACGATGTTGCTGACCTCCGCAGAGTCAAGCAGAATATACGAGAGCACAACACAGCGTATTAATCCACCCCATTGCAGTGTACAGCACAAGAGTGGAAGCTATCCTATCCTAACGGAACCGAACGTAATATAACCAAACGTAACGTAACTCAGACAAACGTACCGAGACCAATACTGCTGTCATTCTCATAGACAAGCAGAGTATGCTAGAGCACAGTATAGCGCAGAAAGCCGCCGATTGGCAGTGTATAGCACAAAAGTCAAAGCTATACTGTCCTAACGTACTCAAGCGTAACATGGGCAGACGTAACGTAACAAAAACTGACGTGCCACGTCGGCTATTGCTGGCCTCAAGTGAGCTAAGCAGAGTACAGCAGAGCAATGGAGAACGCTGCAGTTTTCCGGATGGCAGAGCATAGCACAAAAGTCAAAGCTACTTTAACAAAACATAACCAATGCTACCATAACCGAACGCAACATAACTCAACCAAACGTGCCGAGAGCACTACTGCTGGCGTCCGCAGAGACAAGCAATGTGCGATAGCGCACAGAAGTGCGCAGATGTCCATAGAATAGCAGTGGGTATCACAGAGGTCGAAGTTATCCTAACCTAGCACATCGTAGCCTAACGTAGCCTAACGTAATCCAACCCAACATAACGTGCCGGGACCACTATTGCTGGACACCCAGAGTCAAGCAGAGCATATTAGAACAATGTAGAGCGCAGAAAACCACCCACTATAGGAGCATAGCACAAAAGTCAAGGCTATCCTATCCTAATCTAACCAAACATTTCATAACGGTACGTAATCAACCTCAAACTAACGCGCCGAGGTCACTGTATTACTTGCCTCCCATGATCCAACCGGAACATACTAGAGCACAGTTGACCGCAGAAAGCCGCCGAAAAACAGTATATACCACGTAAGTCAAAGGTATCCAGACCTACCACAAACTTAGATAGCCAAACCAAATGTAGCCTAACTCAATCTAACGTGCCGATACCACCATTATTGGCCTGCCCATACACGAGCAGAGTATAGTAGAGCAGTGTAGAGCACAGGAATTCACCGGATATCAGTACATTACGCAAAAGTCAATGCTATCCTCACCTAACCATTCCAAACGTAATATAACTGACGTAGCTAACTTAACATATCGCGGAAGGGCCGCTGTTGCTGGCCTCGCCAGAGGCGAGCAGGTTATAGTGGTGCACAGAAGAGTGCTGAAATCCACCGAATAGCAGTGTATACCACGAAAGTCAGAGCTATTCACACTTAACTCAATCTAGCGTACCACATCCAAACGAAGCCTATATCAACCTAACATACCGCGACCACCACTGCTGGCCTCCCCAGTGCCGAGCAAAGCATATTGGAGTACACTGGAACCCAGAAATCCACCGAATATCAGTGTATAGCACAAAAATCAAAGCTGCCCTATCCTAACAAAACCAAACCTAACATAACCATACGCAGCACGTCTCAGCCTAGCTAGACGAGACCTCAACTTCTGGCATCCACAGGACCAAGCAGAGAACATCAGAGCACACTAGAGCGCCGAAATCCACCGTAGAGCAGTTTCAAGCACAAAAGTCAAAATTAGACAAACCAAACGTGACCTAACCTAGCCAAGCCAAGCGTAACATAACCCTGCCTAGCGTGCCTAGACCGCAATTGTTGTCCTCCCGAGAGTCGAACAGAGTACAGTAGAGCAACGTAGATCGCAGATATCAACCGAATAGCTGTGTATATCACAAAAGTCTAAGCTAACCTATGCTAACCTAACGAAACGTAATATAAACAAACGCTACCTAGCTCAGACAAACGTGCAGAGACCAATACGGCTGCGCTCCCCATAGCCAAGCAGAATAAACTGGAGCACAGTAGAGCGCAGAGGTGCGCCGTATAGCGGTGTATAGCACAAACTTTCAAAGCCGTCCTAACAAACCTTAACCAAACCTTACCTGAGAAAACGAATATAGCTCAACCTGTCGCGCCTGCACCACAATTTCTGATCTCCCCAGAGCGAAGCAGAGCATATTAGTGCACTGTGGAGCGCACAATTCCACCGAATGGTAGTGTATAGAACAAAAGACAAGGCTATACTCTCCTAACCAGGCCAAACGAAATATAGACAAACGTAACGTCACACAACCAGTAATGCCAGGACAAGCATAGCTGGCCTTCACAGAGCCCAGCGGAAAATATCAGAAAACAGTAGAGTGCAGAAACGCGCGGACGGTAGTGTATAGCCCAAAAGTCTGAACTATACTTTCCTAACATCACCAAACGTAACATAACCGAACGTAGCCCTGCTCAAGCGAACGTGCCGAGTCCACTATTGCTGGCCTCTGCAGAGCCACGCAGGATATACTAGAGCACAGCAGAACGCAGAAATCCCCATCATTGCAGTGTATACCGAAAAAGTCAGATACGTAAGCCGTACCTGACCAAATCTAACCTAACCAATCGTAGCCGAACACAAAATAACGTGCCGAGACCACTACTACTGCGCTCCCTATAGCCGAGCAAAGCATACCGAAGCACACTAGATCGCAGAAATCTACCGAATAGCAGTATATGGCACAAAAACTAAGGTAGCCCAACCTAACCTGACTGATACTAAGCGCATCCTAACTCAACCTAACGTACCGCGACCACTATTGCTGGCCACCACAGAGTCGAGTAGAACTTACTAGAGGAGGCGAGAGCGCAGAAATCCAGCGAATCGCAGTGTGGAGCACAAAAGTCGTATCTATCCAGACCTAACCCAGGCTAACGTAACGTAACCAAACGTAGCATACCACAGCATAACGTGCCGCGACCACTATTGGTGGCCTCCCCAGGGACAAGCAGGATAAAGTAGAGAAGAGTTGAGCGCAGCAATGCACGAAGCAACAGTATATAACACGAAAGTCGGAGCTACCCTTACCGAACTTAACCCAAAATAAACTAACCACACGTGACATAACACAAACTAACGTGCCGAGACCAATATTGCTGACATTCCGAGGGCTAAGCAGAATGTAGAAGAGCACAGTAGAGCGCAGAAATCCTCCGAATAGCAGTGTACAGCACGAAGGACTAAGTTAACCTGACAGAGCTCATCCAAAACCTAATCTATTCAAACGTAACGTAACACAACTTAACGTACCGGCTATTGCTGGCCTCCCCAAATCCATGCAGAAGACATTAGAACACAGTAGAGCGCATAAATGCGCAGATAGCAGCGTATAGCACAAAAGTCGTAGATATGCTAACCAAACCTGATACAAACTACCCTAACGGAACGTAGCATGGCTGAACATAACGAGCAGCGACCACTGCTGCAGGCGTCCCCAATGCCAAGCACAATATAGTAGAGCACGGCGGCTCACTGGTATCCAACACATAATAGCGTATAGTAGAGAGTCAAAGCAATCTTAACCGAAGTTAGCCTATCCTAGTCAAACCAAATATAACCTAACTCAAGCTAACTTTTCACGACAACCACTGCTCGCCTCCGCATAGTCGAGCGGATTATTGTAGAGCTATGTAGTGCGCGGAAATGCACGGAATAGCAGTGTATAACGCAAAAGTCAAAGAAGTCCTAACCAAACATTCCTAACCTAAACCAAGGATACGTAACTTAACTCAACCTAAAGTGCCGAGACCACTATTGCTGGCCACCATCGAGCGAAGCAGAGCATATCAGAACACGTTAGACGGCTCATGTCCGCCGACAATAGCAGTGTATAGCGCAAAAGTCAAGGTAGACCCTAATAGCCTAACCAAACGTAACATAAGCAAACGTTGGCAAACCCAACCTTACGTGCCAAGGCCACAAATGCTGGCCACCACGGATCCAACCAGAATACTCAAGAGTACAGCAATGCGCAGGAATTCACCGCATTGCACTGTATAGCACAAAAGTCAGATCTATGCCATCCTAACATAGCAAATCGCAACACAACCAAACGTAACATAAGGTTCCGCGTAGCATAACGTAACATAAGGCCAACATAAGGTCCCGCGAACACAATATCTGGCATCCTAAGAGCCCAACATGATATACCAGAACACAGTAGAGCGCAGAGATCGACCGCATTGCAGTGCAAAGCAGAAAAGTGGTAGATAACCTAACGTACTCAAACGAAGTGTAGCTGAACATAACGTGGTGAGAAAATTATTGCTGGACACCCCGGAGCCAAGCAGAATGTATTAGAGCACGGTAGAAAACAGAAATCCGCCGAAAACATTTTATAGCACAAAAGTCAAGGCCCTCATTGCCTAACGTATCCAAACGTAACATAACCGAACGTAACCTAACGCATACGATCGCCACGAAAACACTTTCGCTGGCCTCCCCTGGGTCAAGCAGTATATAAAAGAGCACAGTAGAGCGCAGAAATCCGCCGAATTGCAGTGTAAAGTACAAAAGTCGAAGATATCCCGAACAAACCTAGACAAACCTAACATAGCCAAACGTAACACGCCTCAACTCAACGGGCCGCGACGATTATCGCTGGCGACCCAGAGTCAAGCGCAATGCGACTGAACAAAGTAGAGCACTGAATTCCGCAGGATATCCGTTCTGAGCACAAAAGTCAAAGATATCCAACCATAACCCAACCTAACCTAACATAACCAAACGTAATCTGGCTAAATCTAACTTGCCGCAACCTGTATTGAAGGCCTCCACGGGGCCGAGCTCAGCATACTAGAAGAGAGTATTGCGCACAAATCCGTCGAATCGCAGCGTATAGCTGAAAAGTGGAAGCTATCCAAACCTAACTGAAGCTAACGTAACATGACGGAACATATCCTATATGATCCCAACGTGCCGAGACGACTATTACTGGCTTCCCCAGAGCCAAGCGGAACATACTAGAGTACAGTAGGGAGCAGAAGTCCACCGTATTACCGTGTACATGACAGAAGACAAAGGTATCATAACCTAACCCAAACAAGCCCAACCAATGCAAACGTAGCCTAACTCATCCTATCGCGACGCGGCTACTATATACGTCCTCCCCAGAGCAAAGCAGAGCAATTAGATCACTGTAGATCGCAGAAATCCACCGAATAGCAGCTAATAAGGCAAAAGTCAAAGTTATCTTCTCCTAACCGAACCAAACGTAACAAAACCGAACGTGACCTGACTCCACCTAACCGCCCTACACCACTATTACTGACATCCCCAGAGTCAAACGTAATAGACTAGAGCACAGTAAAGCCCGGAAATCCAAGTTGCTGCAGTGTAAAGTACAATAGTCACAGATAACCTATCATATCCAGGACTAACCTGACCCAACGAAACGTAGTCTAACTGAATATAACTTGCCGAGACCACCATTGCTATCTTCCCTATTGCCATGCAGAACATATGAGATCACAGTAGAGCGCAGTAATTCGCCGAAACCTTTTGAATAGCGCAAAAGCGGAAGCTAGCCCCTGCTAACCTAACCAATCGTAACCTAACCGAACGTGGCCCATCCCAATCTAACGGCCCGAGACCAATGTTACAGGTAACACCAGAGTCGAACAGAGTATGGTAGAGCAATGTAGATCGTAGAAAGCCACCGAAGACGAGGGTGTAGCACAAAAGAGGAGGACAAGCTGACCAAGCCTAACCTAACATAACATAGCCAAACCTAACATAACAAAGCCTATCGTGCCGCGACCACTATTGCTGGCCTCCCCAGAGCCAAGCTGAACATATTAGAGGAGAGTAGAGCGCAGAGATCCATAGAATAGTGTACAAGAGAAAAGTCGAAGCTGTCGAAGCCTAACCAAAGATGACATAACGCAACCGAGCGTATCCTATCACCACGTACCATGCCGAGACCACTACTACCGGCTTCCGCTGAACCAAGCAGAATACACTAGAGCACAGTAGAGTGCGGAGGTCCACCGCAATACGGTGTAAGGACAGTAGTCAAAGATAACCCAACCTAACGCAAACAAACTTAACCAAACCAAACGTAACATATCTCAACCTGACGCGCCGCTGCTACCATTTCTCTCCTCCCCAGAGCAAAGTAGAGCATATTAGATCGCAGTAGTGCGCAGAAATGCACCGAATAGCAGTTGATAGCACAAAAGTCCAAGTCTTCCTAGCCTAACCTTGCCAAGCATAACATTACCGAACGTAAAGCAGCGTAACCGAACGTGTCTGGAACATTATTGCTGAGCACCACAGAGCCGATCAGAATATACCAGAGCACAGTGGAGCGCAGAAATGCGCCGCACTGCTGTTCAAAACACAAATGTCAAAGGTACACTAACATAACGCGACCTAACCGAAAATAACCATACGTAGCCTGACACAACATAACGTGACGAGACCACTATTGCTGGATTGCCGATAGCCAAGAACAATGTACTAGTGCACGGCAGAGTGCAGAAGACCACCAAAGGGTAGTGAATAACACAAACGACGAAGATATCCGTGCCATACCTGACCTAACCCAACCTAACCAAACGTAGACAATCCAAACCTAACGTGCCTAGGCCTCTATTGCTGACTTCCACAGAGCCAACCAGAATAACCAAGAGCACAGAAATGTTCAGGTATGCGGCGCACTGCAGTGCAAAGCACAGATGTCAACGATATACTAACCCTGCCTGACGTAACATAACCTAACCATACGAAGCATAACGCAACGTAACATGCCAATAACACTATTGACGACCCTCCCAAAGGCAAGCAGGGTATATCAGATCACAATGGAGCGTAGAAACCCAACGAATATCAGTGTGTAGCACAAAAGTCGAGGCGATCCTCTACAAACCTAACCAATCGTTACATACACAAACGTAACCTAACTCAACATAACTTACAGCGACCACTGCTGCTAGCCTCCCCAGAGCCGCGCAGAGTATAATAAGGCACAGTCGAGCGCAGTAATCCACCAAATAACGGTGTAAGCCAAGGAAGTCAAAGCTATCCAAACCAAGCCAAAAGAAGCTTAACCTAACGGAACGTAACCAAAATAAGGCTATCGTGCAGCGACCAACGTTGCTAGCTTCACCAGAACCATGCGGAGTATTTTAGGGCACAGCATAGCGCAGAAGTTTAACGGATAGCACTATAATGCACAAAGGTCTATGCTATCCTCTCCTAACCTATCCACACGCAATATAAACAAACGTATCCAAAATCAAGCTATCGTGACGGGCCCACTGTTACTGGCCACCGAGTCGAGCAGAGCATAGTAGAGCAATGTAGAGCGTAGAACTCCAGCGAGTAGAAGTGTATAGCACAAAAGTCGAAGCTGCCCTACTCTATCTACCTTAACTTAACTTAAAGTGCCGAGACCACTCATAAAGGAAGCCCAAAGGCCAAGCAGAATATACTAGAGCACCGTAGAGCGCATATATCCACCGAATAGTAGTTGATAGCGCAAAATTCAAAAACAGCCTAACCGAACTTACCATATCCTAGCCTAACCAAAGGCAGCTTGCCTCAACCAAACGTGCGACGACCACCACTGCTGCCCTCCCCAGAGACAAGCAGATGCTAGTAGAGCAATGCTGTGCACAGATATCGACCGAATAGCAGTGTACAGCACAAAAGACAAACCCATCCTAACCAAACATATCCTAACCTGGCCGAGCCAAGCGTAACCTAACCCAACCAAGCGTGCAGAGGACACCATTGCTGTACTCGACAGAGCCAACCAGAAAAAACTACAGCTCAGTAGAGCGCAGTAATCTACCGCATTGCTGTTCGTGGCACAAGAGTGAATGACATCCTAACCTAACCTGACTTATCCCAGCCAAGCGTAGCGTAACTTGGCTAAATATAACGTGCAAAAAATAACATTGCTGCTGGCATGCACAGATCCCAGCGGAATATATTAGAGCACAGTAAATCACAGAAATCCGCAGAATAACAGAGCATAACAAGAAAGACAGAGTTATCCCAACCAAACAAAGCAAAACCTGACCAGACTAAGCGTAACATAGCTAAACCTAACGCTCCGCGACCACCATTGCTCGCATCCCCAGATTCGCGCAAAATACTGCAGATCAACGTAGAGAGCAAAAATCCACCGAGTAGCAGCGTTCATCGCAAAAGTCGAGGTTATGCTGACGCAACCTCACCTAACCTAGCCCAACGAATCGTACCATAGCTCAACATAACGTGCAGCGACCACTATAGCAGGCCTCCCCATGGTCGAACGGAAAATAATAGAGTGGAGCGCCGGAATCCGTAGAATCGCAGCGTGCAGGACAATAGTCACAGCTGTCCGAACCTAACCCAAGTTAACATGACCATGCCGACAGTAGTCTAACTCAAATTAAGTGCCGCTACCGCTATTGCTGGCCTCCCAAGTGCCAAGCAGGATATAGAAGAGCACAGTAGATAGCAGAAGTCCACGGAATAGCAATATATAGCGCAATAGCCAAGACTACCTTATCCTAACCTAGCCAAACGTAACATAACCGAGCGCAACATACCTCAAACCATCGTTCCGAGGACACCATTGCTGGCCTCCCCAAGTCCAAGCAGAATACACTTCAGCTCAGTAGAGCGCAGAAATCCACCGCATTGCAGAGTACCACACAAAAGTCAAGGACATCATAACCTAATATGACCTAACCTAACCTAGCCAAGCGTAGCCTGTCTCAAAATAAGTTGCCGCGACCGCTATTGATGGCATTCGCGGAGCCAAGCAAGTCATATTGGAGCGTACTGCATGACAGAAATCCACCGAATGGCAGTGTACAGCGCAAAAGGTAGGTCTATCCTATCCTAACATAACCAAACGTAATTTAAACAAACGTAACATATATGAACCTAACGCGCCGAGGCCATTGTTGCGAGCCTCCCCTGGGCCAAGCAGAATATACTAGAGCACCGCAGGGCGCAGGAATCCACCGCATTGCAGCGCATAGCACAAAAGTGGTGGATACCCTAATCAAACATGGCCAAACCGAATCTTCCCAACCGTAGTCTTACTGAACATGGCGTGACGAGGCCAATATTACTGGCCTCCCCAGGGACAGCCAGAATATGTTAGAGCACAGTAGAAAGCAAGAATCCACCGAAAAGCAGTGTATAGCTCAGAAGTCAAGGCAACCTTATCCAAATGTAACCAAACGTAGCATGAGCGTACGAAACAAATCTCAACATAACATCCGCGACCACAATCTCTGGCCATCCCAGAGCCATGCAAAATATACCAGAGCACAGTAGAGCTCAGAAGTCCGTAGAATCGCGGTGTACAGCACAAAAGTGGTAGCCATCAGACCGTACCCCAGGTTAACGTATCCCAACCAAACATGGCCTAGCTCATCACAACGTGCCTCGAACACTATTGCTGGCCTACCCAGGGCCAAGCAGAGCATAGCAGAGCATCGCAGGGCGAATAAATCCGCCGCATCGCAGCGCATATCACAAAAGAGGAGGATACCATAAACAAACTTGACCAAACCTAACCTACCCAAACGTAGCGTAACTCAACATAGCGTGCGGAGACAAATATTCTCGGCCTCCCCAGAGGCAGTCGGAATGTGATAGAGCAAAGCCGAAAGCAGAAATCCACCGAATAGTAGTGTATAGCACAAGAGTTAGGGCTACCTTGTCCTAACCAAGCCAAACGTATCATAACCATGCGTAACATATATGAAACAAACGCGCCAAGACCGCTATTGCTCGCCTTGCCAGGGACAGGCAGAATATACTCGAGCACAGTAGATCGAAGCTGATGTAGAATCGCGGTGCACAGTCTGAAATTGGTAGATATCAGAACATAACCCAAGATAACGTAGCCCAACCAAACATAGCCAAACTCAGCACAACGTGCCGCCTCCACAATTGCTGGCCTACCCGTGGCAAGCAGAATACAGCAGCGCACAGTCGAGGGCGGAAACGCGCTGAACAGTAGTGTATATCACGGAAGCCTAGGAAAACATGACCGAGATTAACCTAACCAAACCAAACCAAACGTAACTTATCTCAACCTAACGCTCCAAGACCAATATTACTGGCTGCCCCAGAGCCAACCAGAATATACCGGACCACAGTAGATCCCAGAAATCCGCCGCACTGCAGTGCATAGCACAATAGTAGGAGATACCCTGGCCAAACGTAACATCACACAGCCTATCGTGCCGAGATCACTATTGCAGTCCTTCACAGAACCAAGTAGAAAGTGTTAGAACACATCAGACCGCAGAAGTGGGCGAAAAGCAATGTATAGCACAAGAGTCTAATCTATCCAATCCTAACCTCACCGAACGTAACATAACCGCACGTAGCACAGCTCAACCTATGGTGCCGAGACCACCATTGCTGAAACCCTCAGGGCCAAGCTGAATATACTAGAGCACACTAGAGCGCAGAATCCCATCGAATAGCAGTGTATAGCACAAAATTCAATGCTATCATGTCCTAATAAATCCAATCACAACATATCTGAACGTAACATAACGCTACGTAACGTACCGCGACCGCTATTGCTGGAATCCCCAGAGCCAAGCTGAATATATCAGATCACACTAAAGCGCAGGAATCCACCGCTTTGTATGAATCGCAGAAAAGCCGCAGATAACATAACCTAACCTGCCCTTACCTAGCCCTACCAAACGCAGCATATCTCAACGTAACGTGCAACGCCCACTGCTCCCGGCCTCCACAGAGCCAAGCAGAATAAGGTAGAGCACATTAGGTCGCAGAGGACCACGGAATAGCAGTGTGTGGCACGAAAGTCAAAGCTACCTCAACCAAACCTAACCTAACCTTGCCTATCCATACGTAATGCAACCCTACCTAACATGCCACGACCATTATTATACGCCTTCCCAGAGTCGAGCCGAGGATAGTACAGTAATGCAGAGCGCAGAGATTCACCTCATAGCTGCGTTTAGCGCAGAAGTCGAGGATACCCTAACCTAACCTGACCTAACCAAACAGAGCGTAGCATAACACATACGCTCGTGCCACGCCCACTAATGCTCGCCACCCCAGAGTCGAGCAGAGTATAGCAGAGCAATATAGCGTGCAGGTATCCACCCAGTACCAGTGTATAGCATAAAAGTCAAAGAAATCCTGTCCAGACGTTCGTAACCTAACCTAACGGAACGAAACATAACTCAAACTAGCGTGCCGAGACCACAATTTCTGGCCACTCCGGAGGGAAGCAGAAAATATTAGAGCAAAATAGAGGGCAGAAATCCACCGAACAGCAGTGTGCAGTACAAAAGCGAAAGTAGCCTATCCTAACCTAGACATACGTAACCTTACCAAACGTAAACTAACTCACCCTAACGTACCGTGACCACTATTGCGCGAATTGCCTGAGTCGAGCAGAATATAGTCGAGCAATGAATGGCGTAGGAAACCACCGAATGGCAGTGTACAGCACAAAGGTGGAAGATATTCTAACCTCACCAGACCTAACCGAACCTAACCAAACGTAGCATAACTCACCATAACGTTACGCGACCGCTGCTTCTGGCATCCCCGGAGCAAAGCAGGATATTGTAGAGCACTGTAGATCACAGATGTCCACAGAAGAGCTGTGCAAACTAGGAAATAAAAGCCACGCTTACCAAACTTTGCCACCATATCACAACCAAACGCAACCTATCTCAAGCTGACATGCCACAGCCACGATGTCTCGCCTCCACAGAGCCGAGCAGAGTATGGCAGAGCAATGTAGAGCCCAGAAATCCACCGAGTAGCAGTGTATGGCACAGAAGACGGAGATATCCTGACCTAGCTTGGTCTAACCTAACCTAACCATGCGTAGCGTATATCAACCTACCCTGCCGAGACAAATTTTGCTGGCCTCCACAGAGCAGAGCAGAACATATTAGAGCACAGCGGAAGGCAGAAATCCACCGAATAGGAGTGTACAGCGCAAAAGTCATAGTAGCCTATCCTAACCTAGCCAAACGTAACATAACCGAGCGTAGCTTAACTCAACATAACATGACGAGACCACTGTTGCCGGCCTCCACAGAGACAAGCTGAATGTACCAGAGCCCATCAGAGCGCAGAAATCCACCGCATTGCATTGCATAGTACATAAGACGAAGGTACCCTCACCGAACCTGACTTAAACTAACCAAACCTAGCGTAGAATGACACAACATAACGTGCCTCCGGCCTCCGCTGATACGAGCTGAATACATTAGAGCACTGTAGATCACAGAAACTCACCGAAAGCAGTGTTTTGCACGGAAGCCGAAGTTATAATAGGCAAACTTAGCCTAACCTAATCTATCCAAACGTAAGTTAACACAACCTACAGAAAATGTTAGAAGACAGTAGCGCGCAAAAATTCGCGGGGAGCAGCGAACAACACAAAGGTCGAAGATATTCTAACCTAACCTGATCTCACCTAACCTAACGAAGGTAGGAAGGTAGCATGACCCAACATAATGTGCCGCGACCACTGCTGCGGGCGTCTCAAAAGCCAAGCACAGTATATTAGACCGCGGTAGATCACAGGAATCCAACACAGAATAGCGTAGAATACGGAAGTCAAAGCTATCCTAACCCAAATTAACATATCTTAATCAGACGAAACGTAACCTAACTCAAACTAACGTGATACGAAAACGACTGCACGCCTTACCTAGTCGAGCGGAGCATAGTAGAGCAATGTAGAGCGCGGAAATGCACCGAAAGGCAGTGTATAGCAAAGAAGTCAATGAAATCCTAACCAAACCTTCCTAACCTAACGCAACGACACGTAACATAACTCACCACGACGTGCCGAGACCACTAATACTGGCCAACACAGATTCAAGCAGAGCACATTAGAGCGCAGTGGAGTGCAGGATTCCGCGGATGGTAGTGTATAGCCCAAAAGCCTAAGCTATCCTATGCTGACCTCACCAAACGTAACACTCCCAAACGTAGAATATCTCATCCCAACGTGCCGAGGCCACGATTGCTGGCCTCCCCAGATCCAAGCAGAATAAATTAGAGCACAGCAGGGAGCAGAAATCTACCGCATTGCAGTGCATAGCACAAAGGTCAAGCATACTCTGACCTAACGTAGCCTTACCTAATCTATCCAGTCATGGCGTAACTAAACATGACGGGACGAGACCAATACTGCTGGCCTCCCTAGATCCAAGCAGAGCATATTAGAAGACATAAAACGCAGGCGTCCACCGCATTGCAGTGTATAGCACAAAGATCAAACATACTCTGACCTAATCTGGCCATACCTAACCTATGCAAACATAGGGTAACTAAACGTGACGTTACTACACGAACATTGCTGGCCTCCGTAAGGTTATGCAGACCATATTTCGGCACATCGGGGCACAGGAATCCACGGAATAGCAGTGCAAAACACAAAAGTCAAAATAGCCTATCCTAGCATAGCCAAACGCAACATAGACGTACGTAACATATCGCAACCTATCATGACGAGAAAATTATCGCTCCAGTCCACAGATACAAGCAGTGTATACTAGAGCGCAGTAGTGCGCATATATCCAGCGCCTTGCAGTGAATAGCACAAAAGTCGAAGGTACCGTAACATAACCTAACCTAACCTAACCTATCCGAAAGTATCTTAACTAATCAGAGCGTGAATCGAACACGGCTGCAGGACTCCCCAGAGCCAAGAAGAATACAGAAGAGCACAGTAGATCACAGGAAACCGACGGAAAATTGCGTATAGCACGAAAGCCGAAGCCACCCTAACCAAACATAACATAACGCAAACTAATGAAACCTAGTCCGACTCAACGTAACGTGCCGCGACCACTATTGCTGGAATGCCCAGGGCCAAGCATAATAGAGTAGAGCACGGTAGATCAAAGGAATACACCCAACAAGTGTGTATAGCACGAAATTCAAAGCTATTCTGATCAAACTTTACAGAACCTAACCCAACCAAGCGTAACCTAACTAACCCAGACGTGCCACGACAACTTTTGCTTGCCGCGCCAGGGTCGAACATAATACAGTAGAGCAATGTAGAGCGCAGAAATCCGACGTATAGCTGAATACACTACAAAAGTCAAAGAAATCCTAACCGAGCCTTCCTTACCTAACCTAACGGAACGTAACCTTACTCAACCTATTACGCCGAGGCCACCATTCCTTGACACCCCAGAGCCAAACAGGGCATATTATAGAACATTAGAGCGCGGAAACGCACCGAATAGTGGTGTGTAGCATAAAAGACGAAGTAGAATGTCCTTACCTAGCCGAACGTAACACAAACGGACGTAACTCACGCTAACATGACGAGATCACTATTGCTGGTCACCACAAAGACAAGCAGAACCATCTGGAACACAGTAGTGCGCAGAAACCCACCGCATTGCGGCGAAAAGCGCAAAAGTCGAAGATGCCCTAACCTAACCTGACCAAACCTAACCTAACCAAACGTAACCTACCTCAACCTAACGCAACGCGACCGCTATTGGTGGCCTCCCCAGAGCCGAGCAGAACACACTAGTAAAGAGTAGAATGCAGAAATCCGTAGAATCGCAGTGTATATCAGAAAAGTCGAAGGCAACCAAGCCTACCCAAACTAACTTAACATATCCAAACACAGCCTAACTCAACATAACGTGCCGAGAGCACTGTTGCTGGCATTCCCGTACACAAGAAGAACACCCTAGAGCTCGGTAGGGCCCAGAAATCCGCCTAATAGCAGACTAGAGCTTTAAAGTCGACGCTACTCTCTCCCAACCTAACCAAACTTAACATACCCAAACGTAACACAACTCAACCTAACGTGCCTCGACCGACATTGCTGGCCTCCGCAGAGCCAAGCAGAACACAATAGTGCAGAGCAGAACGCAGTAATCCAAGGAATCGCAGGGTATATCGGAAAAGGCAGAGGTGCCCATACATAATCCAAACCAAGGGAACAAATCCAAGCATAGCGTGACACAACCTAACGTAACGAAAGCCCTATTGTTGCCCCCCCCCCCAACCCAGAGCCAATCAGGACATGCTATAGCAGAGTAGAGCGCAGAAATCCACCGAATAGCAGAGTAAGGCAAAGAAGATGGACCTATCCTAACAAAACTTAGCCTTAGCCAATCCAACCGAACGTAACCTGACACAACATAACGTGGCGAGACCACCACTGCTGGCCTTTCCAGAGCCAGGCGGAAAATATTGGATCACAGCAGGGCGAAGGAATCCACCTAATAGCAAACTATAGGACTAAATTCAAAGATCTCCTCTCCTACAGTAACCAAACTTAAGATAATAAAGCGTAACCTAGCACAAACAAACGTGCCGCGACCACTATTCATGGCCTACGCAGAACCAAGCGGAACACATTAGTAGAGTGTAGAACGCAGAAATCCACAGGATCGCAGTGTATATCAGAAAAGTCAAAGCTACCCAAACCTAACCCACACCGGCAGAACATAACCAAACATAGCCTGACTCAAAATATCGTGCCTCTACCGCTATTACTGCCCGTCCAAGGAACAAGCAGGACATACTAGAGCACAGCAGAGCGCCGAGATCGGCCGAATTGCAGTGCACAGCACAGAAGTTGAAGCTATCCCAGACAAACGTAGCCTCACATTACTTAAACGAACGTAACATACCTCAACGTAACGTGCTGAGTCCACAATTTCTGACACTTCCAGTCCCAAGCTGAAATTCTTAGAGCACTGTAGAGCGCAGAAATCCACCCAATAGCAGACTAAGGCACTAAAGTCAAAGTTATCCTCTGCTGACCTAACCAACCGTAACACAACCAAACGTAACCTAACTCAACCAAACTTGTCGAGGCCACTATTGCTGGCCTCTCCACAGCCAAGGAGAACACATTACCGGAGAGTAGAACGCAGAAATCCATGAAATCGATGTGTATGCCGGAAAAGTCATAGCAACACAAACCTAACCCAATCCAACAACACATAGCCAAACATTGGCTAACTCAACCTAACGTGCCGAGACAGCTAGTGCTGCCCACGCCAGAACTCAGCAGTAAATGCTAGAGAACGGTAGATCGCACATATCCACCGAATAGCAGTGTACAGCAAAAAGCAAATGCTGCCCTAACCAAACCTAGCCTGGTCAAACCAAACCGAACGTAACCTAACTGAACATAACGTGCCGGAACCACTAATGCTGGCCATCACAGAACCAACCTGAAAACGTTAGAGCACAGTAGGGCGCAGAAATTAAACTAATATCAGGCTATAGCACTGAAGTCAAAGCTATCCACTCCTAACCCGAACATACAGAACATAACCAAACGTAGCCTAACTCAAC
>NW_016908928.1:22050-25883 GCF_001483705.2 Eufriesea mexicana
CAGAACCAAGCGGAACACATTAGTAGAGTGTAGAACGCAGAAATCCACAGGATCGCAGTGTATATCAGAAAAGTCAAAGCTACCCAAACCTAACCCACACCGGCAGAACATAACCAAACATAGCCTGACTCAAAATATCGTGCCTCTACCGCTATTACTGCCCGTCCAAGGAACAAGGAGGACATACTAGAGCACAGCAGAGCGCCGAGATCGGCCGAATTGCAGTGCACAGCACAGAAGTTGAAGCTATCCCAGACAAACGTAGCCTCACATTACTTAAACGGACGTAACATACCTCAACGTAACGTGCTGAGTCCACAATTTCTGACACTTCCAGTCCCAAGCTGAAATTCTTAGAGCACTGTAGAGCGCAGAAATCCACCCAATAGCAGACTAAGGCACTAAAGTCAAAGTTATCCTCTCCTAACCTAACCAACCGTAACACAACCAAACGTAACCTAACTCAACCAAACTTGTCGAGGCCACTATTGCTGGCCTCTCCACAGCCAAGGAGAACACATTACCGGAGAGTAGAACGCAGAAATCCATGAAATCGGTGTGTATGCCGGAAAAGTCATAGCAACACAAACCTAACCCAATCCAACAGCACATATCCAAACATTGGCTAACTCAACCTAACGTGCCGAGACAGCTAGTGCTGCCCACGCCAGAACCCAGCAGTAAATGCTAGAGAACGGTAGATCGCACATATCCACCGAATAGCAGTGTACAGCAAAAAGCAAATGCTGCCCTAACCAAACCTAGCCTGGTCAAACCAAACCGAACGTAACCTAACTGAACATAACGTGCCGGAACCACTAATGCTGGCCATCACAGAACCAACCTGAAAACGTTAGAGCACAGTAGGGCGCAGAAATTAAACTAATATCAGGCTATAGCACTGAAGTCAAAGCTATCCACTCCTAACCCGAACATACAGAACATAACCAAACGTAGCCTAACTCAACCTAACACGTCGAGACCACATTTACTGGCCCCCCTCCCGAGCGTCATGCAGGACATATTGGAGCACAGTAGAAAGCAGGAATCCACAGAATAGCTGGGTAGACCACGAAAGTCGTTGCCATTCACACCTCACGCAAACTAACATAACCTAACACAGCCTGGCATAAATCATTCCAACGTGCCGGGACCGCTGTCGCTGGCCGCCTCAGAAGCAAGCAGAGCACATTAGGGCACAGCAGATGGCAGAAATCCACAGAATAGCAGTATGTAGCACAAAAGTAATTGCTACCCTCTCCTACCCTAACCAAACGTAGCATAGCCGAACGAAGCAAATATCTAACCAACGGGCCGAGACCGCTTTTACTTGCCTCCGCAGAGTCGAGCAGAGCACAATAGTGCAATATAGAGCGTAGAAATACGACGAATAGCAGTGTATAGCACTAAAGTCACAACTACCTTATCCTAACCGGTCCATACGTAGTACGATCGAACCCAACCTAACTTACTTTTGTTTTAGTCTAACGATTTTGCTTTCATCCACAGTGACATGCAGAACATACCAGAGCACAGTAGAGCGCAAATATCCACCGCATTGCAGTGTAAGGCACGATGGTCACAGATACGCTAACCTAACGGGACCTAACCTAACTTAGCCAAACGTAGCATAACTCAACGTAACATGCAGATACCACTATTCCTGTCCCTGCCAGAGCCAAGCTGAACGCATTAGAGCACAATAGAGTGCAGGAATACGCCGAAAAGCATTGCTTAGCGCATAAGTGATAGCCAGCCTCTGCTAAGATAACCAATCGGAACGTAACCGAATGTAACCTAACTCAACCCAAAGTGCCGAGACCAACAGCACTGACCACCCCAGAGTCGAGCAGAGTATGGTAGAGCAATGTAGAGCGTAGAAGCCATCCAAAGATATGTGTGAAGCACTAAATTAAAGGATAAGGTGACCAAACCTAACCTAACATATCCTATCAAAACCTAACTTAACGAAACCTAACGTGCGGCGAATACTATTGCTGTCGCCCACGGAGACAATCAGAATATGGAGGAGTACAGTAGAGCCTAGAAGTCCATAGGATAGTTGTGTTGAGCACAATGGTCGAAGATATTCTAACCTGACCCATCGGGACCGGACCTAACCATACGTAACCATACACAACGTAACTTGCCGCGGCCAGTGTGGCTGACCTTCACATAGTATTGCAGAGCGTACTAGTGGAGAGAAGATCGCAGGAACGCATAGAATCGCAGTGTATAGCAGAAAAGTCGAAGCTATCGTTACCTGACCCAAACCAACCTAAGCATACCAAACGTAACCTAACCCATCCTAACGTACCGAGACCATTGTTGCTGGATTCCAGGATCCAAGTAGAATATACTGGATAACAGCAGAGCGCAGAAAGCCCCCAAAGAGCAGCGAATAGCACAAACGTCAAGGGTATCCTAACCATACCTGACCTAAACTAACCAAAGCAAACGTAGGCTAACGAAACCTGACGAGACGAGGCCAGTATTGCTGGCCGCTGCAGATCCAGTCATAACATACCAGAACACAGTCGAGCGCAGAAATCAACCGAAAATCAGTGTATACCACGAAAGTCAAAGCTATGCAAGCCGAACCCAAACAAACGTAGCCCAGCCGAACGTAGCCTCAAGAAACCCAACGCGTCGAGAGCATCATTGCTGGCCTCCTCAGGAACAAGCAGAGCATATTAGAGAACAGTGGAGCGCGGAAATCCAGCACATTGCCGTGTACAGCGCAATAGTCAAAGATATCCTGACCTAAAGTGACATGAACGAGCCTAACCGAACGTAGTATATCACAACATAACGTGACGAGAACAATATTGCTGGCCTCTCCAGAGCCAAGCAGAACATATTAGGGCACCGTAGAAGCAGAAATCCACCGAATAGCAGTGCATAGCAGAAAATTCAAAGCTATTCTATCCTTACATAACCAAACGTAGCATAACCGAAAGTAACCTTACCCATACTGTCGTGTGGAGGACACTTTTGCCGGCCTACCCAGTGCCAAGTATAATATACCACGGTACAGCAGAGTGCAGAAATCCACCGCATTGCAGTGTACAGAACAAAAGGCAATCACTCCCTGACCTAACATGTCCTAACATAAACTTACCAAACCTAGTGTAACTCAACATAACCTGACGAAACCAATATTGCTTGTCTCCCCAGAGCCAAGCAGAGCATGTTAGGACACATTAGAGCGCAGAGATCCACCCAATAACAATGACAGAACAAAAGTTATGGTAGCCCACCCTAACCTAGCCGTACGTATCGTAACTCAACCTATCATGACGAGACCACTATTGCCGGTCCCCACAGCGACGAGCAGGTTATACTTGAGCACAGTAGAGCGCAGAAATCCACCGCACTGCAGTGAACAGCACAAAAGCCCTAGAGATCCTTACCCAACCGGACATAATCTAACCTAACCGAACGTAGCGTAACTCAACATAACGTGACGGGACCAAAATTGCTGGCCTCTCCAGAGCCAAGCAGAGCATATCAGAGAAAATTAGATAATAGATATCCACCGAATAGCAATGTAAAGCACAAAAGTCAAAGCCATCATAACCAATCCATGCCTCACACACCCTAACCAAGCGTAGAATAACTAAACCTTACGAGCCGAGACCTCTATTGCTGGCACCGACAGAGCCCAGCAGAACATGTTACTGCACAGTAGAGGAGAGAAATCCGCCGAATAGCAGTGTTTAACACAATAGCAAAAGGCATCCCAGCCAGACCTAACCTAACTTAACATAACTGAGCGTAACCTAGCTCATCCCATCGAGCCTGGACCACCATTGCAGCCCCCCCCCCCCCGC
>NW_016908928.1:26240-73021 GCF_001483705.2 Eufriesea mexicana
CAGACCTAACCTAACCTACACAAACGTAGTGTAACTCAACACGGAGTGACGAGACCAATACTGCTGCCCTACGCGGAGCCAGGCAGAAAATGTTATAGCACAGTAGAAAGCAGAAATCCACCGAATAGCAGTGTACAGGACAGAAGTCATGGGCATCCCTACCAAACCTAACCTAACCTTACCGGAACGAACGTAACCTAACTCAACCTATCGAGCCACGACCGCCATTGCTGTCATACGCAAGGACTAGCGGAGTATAGAAGAGCAGTGTAGCCCGCAGGAACCCACCGAAAGCAGTGTAGGGAGCAGATATCCACCGAAAACTGTGTATAGCACAAGAGTCAATACTATTCTCTCATAACACAACCAAACGTAACTTAACTGTACGCAACGTATCTCAGCCTAACGTGCAGAGACCACAACAGCTGGCCTCCGCGAAGCCAAGGTAGAGCGCAGGTATGCACAGAATAGCTGCTTATAGCAAAAAAGTTAAAGACATCCTAACAAAACCTATCCAAACCTAACCTAGCCAAGCGTTACATAACACAAGCTATCGTGCCACGACCGCCATTGCTGGCCGCCACAGAGACGAGTAGAGTGCAGTAGAGCAACGGACATCGATGAAATCCACCGAATAGAAGTGCATAGCACGAAGTCAAGGATACCCTATCCTAACCTAACCTAAAGTAAAACTACCGAACGTAACTTAACATAACCTAACGTGCCTAGGACACTATTGCCGGCCTCGCTACCGCCAAGCAGCACATATAACAGGAGAGTGGGGCGCAGACAACTACGGAATGTCAGTGTACAGCAGAATGGTCGAAGCTGCCCAAACATAACCCATGCTAACATAACCTAACCAAACGTAACCTAGCTCAACAGAACGTGCCGCGGCCACTGTTTCTGTACTGCGCAGGGCAAGGCGGGGCATATTAGGGCGCTGTGGGGCCGAGAAATCCATCGAATAGCAGTGTACAGCGCAAAGGTCATAGCTATCCTGTCCCAACCAGGAGAATCGTGAAATTGCCAAACGTAACGAAACTCCACCAAATGCGCCACTACCTCTACTGCCTGCCTCCCTAGAGTCAAGCAGAAAGTATTAGAGGATTGCAGGGCGCAGAAGTCCACCGAACAATAGTGTATACCACGAAATTCGAAGATATCCTAACCTAACCCAGAATAGCGTACCCTCACCAAACGTAGACTAACAGATACTGACGCGCCAATACAACTATTACTGACCTCCCAGCAGTCGAACTGAGTATAGTAGAGCAATGCAGAGTGTACAAATCCACCTAATAGCTGTGTATAGCGCATAAGTTAAAGCCATCATTTCCTAACGTAGCAAATCGTAACATAACCAGACGTAACATAACTCAAAGAAACGTGCCGCGGCCAATACTGCAGGCCCCACAGATTCGAGCAGAGTATTGTAGGGAACAGTTGAACGCAGTTCCCCACCGAATAGCGGTGTACAACACGAAAGACGAAGCTATCATAGCCGAACCCAGCCAGATGTTGCCCAATCAAACGTAAACTAACGCAACCAAACGTGGGGCGACCAATATTCCTGGCCTCCCCATCGTCTAGCAGATTAGAGCAGAGCACATTGGTCGGCAGGAATCGAGTAGCTGTGCGTATCACGAACGCCGGAGCTAACCTGCCAAACTTATCCTAAAGTAACCTAGCCAAGCGTAACATATCCCAACCCAACGCGCATTGAGCACTATTGCTCTCATTCCTAAAGTAGAACTGGGTATAGTAGAGCAAGGCAGAGCACAGAAATTCACCGAATAGCAGTGTACAGCCCAATAGTTGAAGTTACCCTCTCCTAACATAACCATACGTATCATAACCGGAAGTAGTACAACTCAACGCATCGTGCCGCGACAACTATTTTTAGACTCCACAGCGCAAAGTAGGGCTTATTAGACCACAATAGAGCGGAGAAATCCTCTGAACAGCAGTGTACAGCTCAAAAGACGTAGCTATCCTTACCCAACTCAGCGATACCTAGTATAACCAAACGTAATGTAACTCAACCTAACGTGCCGCGACCATTATTCCTGGCGTCCCCAGGGCCACGATATACTAGATCAAACTAGGGTGCAGAAATCCATAGAATCACAGTGTATAGCAGAAGAATCAAAGCTATACAGACCATACCCATGCTAACATAGACTAACGAAACGTAAACTAACACAGCCAAACATGTCGTGTCCAATCTTTCTGGCCTCCACGGAGCAAAACCGAGCATGTTGGAGCAAAGTAGAGCGCAGATGTCCACCGAATAGCAGTGTACAACACAAAAGTCAAAGCTATCCTAACCAAACGTGACACAACTCAACCTAACCTGCCGCAACAGCTACTGCTGGCCGAACCAGGGCCAATCAGAATATAGTAGAACACAGTAGAAAGCAGCAATCTACCGAGTAGCAGTGTATATCACAAAAGTCATTGCTACCGTATCCTTACCCAGCCAAACGTACCACAAACATAGGTAACATTAATAAACCTAAAGCTGCGAGACCACAATTGCCGGCAACCCTAGGGCCAAGGAGAATACACTAGAGCACACTAGAGCTCAGAAACCTGCCGTATTGCTGTGTATAGCACAAAAGACAAAGCAGTCCTATACCAACATAACCAACCGTAACACAGCCAAACGTAACATAACCCAACGCAACGCCCGCGACCAATATTGCTGGCCTCCACAGAGAAAAGCTGGACATACTAGAGCACATTAGGGTGCAAAAATCCACCGAATGGCAGTGTATAGCACAAGAATCAAAGACATCCCGTTCTAACCTGACAAACCGTAACCCACCCGAACGCAGCCTAACTCAACCAGACGCGCCGAGACCACTGTTGCTGGCCTGCCCAGCGCCAATCAGAGCATATCAGATCACAGTAGACAACAGAAGTTTACCGAAAAGCAGTGTATTGCGCAGAAGTCAAAGCTATCCGATCCTAACCTAACCAAACGTAACATATGCAGCCGTAACGTGCCCCAACCAGACCTGCCACGAACGCTATTGCTGGCGTCACGAGAGCTAAGCAGATCATTACAGAATAATGTAGAACGCTTAAGTAGTCCGAATAGCAGTGTATAGCAGAAGAGACGAGGCCATCCTAATGAAACTTAACCAAACCAGACGCAACATAAGTCAACCTAACGTGCCAGACCAATTCTGCTGGGCTCCCCAGAGCCAAGGACAACATACTAGGGCACAGTACAGAGAGAAAATCCAGCGTATAGCAGTGTATAGCAGAACAGTCAAAGCTATTCTATCCTTACCTAGACAAACTTAACGTAACCAAACGTAGCAAAACTATTCCTAACGTGCCGAGATATCTATTGCTGCCCTCCTCAGGGCCAAGCAGAACACATTAGAGGCGAGTCGGGCACAGAAGTCCATATAATCACAGTGCATAGCACAATAGGCGAAGCTACACTATCCTAACATATCCAAACATAACATAACCGAGCGTAGCTTAACTAAACCTGACGCTCCTAGACCACACTGGTTTGCCTCCCCAGAGCCAAGCCGAACATACCAGAGCCAATTAAAGTGCAGAAGTCCGCCGAACAACATTCTATACAACGAAAGTCAAATGAATCTAAACCAAACCCAAAATAACCTAACCTAGCCGAACGCAGCCTAACTCAGGCTGACGTGCCGAGAGCAATACTGCTGGTCCCCCGTAGCCAAGCGGAATATACTAGAACGAAGGAGAGCGCAGAAATCCGCCGTATAGCAGTGTATGGCAGAAAAGTATATGCTGCCCTATCCTAAACTGTCCAAACGTAACATAGCCGAACGTAGCAGGCCGCAGAGTTCCATACTACATCAGTGTGTAGCACAACAGTCGAAGATATCCTAACCTACAGCAACGTAACCTAACCTAGCCGAAAGTATTACAGCTCAACCAAAAGTGCCGCTACCACCGTTGCTGGCCTCCAGAGAGTAGGGCAGAGTATAGTAGAGCAATGTAGAGCGCGGTAATCCACCGAAGAGCAGTGTACAGCAGGAAAGCCAAACCCATTCAAACATAACCAAAGCAACCATAGCCTTCACAAACGTAGCCTGATTCAACCTAACGTGCCGGAACCACTATTACTGGCCTCCGCAGAGTGGAGCAGGGTATAGTAGAGGAATGTAGAACGTATAAATTCAGCGAATGGCAGTCTATAGCACATGAGTCGAAACTATCCTAGCCTAACCTCAACAAACATATCATATCCAAACGTATCCTAACTCAAACTAACTTGCCTAGACCTCTGTTGCTGGCATCCACAGAGCCATGCAGAATATACTAGAGCGCAGCAGACCACAGAAATCCAACGAATAGCAATGTACAGCACAAAAGTCAAAGCTACCCTCTCCTGACATAACCGAACGACATATAACATAACATAACGTGACGCGACCACTGTTGTTGGCCTCCGCTGATACAAGCAGATGCTAGTAAAGCAATACGCAGCGCGGATATCTACCGTACAGCAGTGTGACGCACAGGAGTTAAAGCTACCTCTGCCAAACCAAGCGCAATTAAACACAACCAAGCGTAATATAACACAGCCAATCGTTCCGCGACCATCATAGCTGTTCCCGTAGGGCCATGCGGAACATATTAGAGGAGAGTGGGGCGCCGGAATTCATAGCACCGCTTTGTATAGCTGAAAAATCAAAGCTATGCAGACCTTTCCCTCGCTAACATAAACTAGCTAAACGTATCCTAATACAACCCATCGTGCGACGACTGCCGTTGCTGGCGTCCCAGCGTCGGGTAGAGTATAATACAGCAACGAAAAGCCTAGATGTCCACCGAATAGCAGTGTGTTGCACAAAAGTCAAAGTTAACCTATACTAACCTAACCAAACCTAAAACAAGCAAACGCAACCTAACACAACGCAACGTACCGCGGCCGCAGCTTCTGGCCTCCCCACAGCAAAGCAGATAATATCAGACCAAAGTAGAGAGCAGAAATCCACCGAACTTCAATGTAAAGCGCGAAAGTCAAAGCTATCCTGGAATAACATAACCAAACATAGCATAACAGAACGTAACGTAACTCAACCTAATGTGCGTAGACCTCTGTTGCCTACCTCACCAGGCTAAAGCAGAACATATAAGAGGTCAGTAGAGCTCAGAAATCCACCGAATAGTAGTGCACACCACAAAAGGTAGAGCCACCGTTTCCCAACATAACAAACCGTAACATAGCCAAATGTGAAATGACTTAAAATAACGCGCCGCGGACACTACTGCTGGGCTCCCCAGAATCGAGCAGAGTACATCAGAGCAATGTATAGCACAAAAGTCAATGGTATCGTGACCTATCTCGACCAAAGCTATCCTAACGAAACGTAACCTAACGCAGCCTGTCGCGCCGAGGCTAATACTTCTGGCATCCCCATAGCCAAGCAGAATATGCTAGAGGACGGCAGAGCGCAGAGATCCCCCAAATAGCGGTATATAGCACAAAAGTTGAAGCCATCCTAACCAAACCCATCCTAATCTAGCCAAGCCAAGCGTAACCTAACATAACCTATCGTGCTGGGACCACCATTGCTGGCCTGCCCAGAACCAAGCAGAGCATACTAGAGCACAGTAGGACGCAGAAATTCATCGTATTGCAGTGTACAGCACAAAAGTCCAAGCTATCCTCTCCTAATCTAGCCAAGCGAAACATTTCCAAACGTTATCCATCTCAACCTATCGTGCCGACAAGACTATGGCTGGCCTTCCTAGAGCCAAGCAGAACGTATTAGAGTAGAGTAGGGCTCAGGAAACCATATAATCGCTGTGTACAGCGTAAAGGTCAAAGATATCCGAACCTAACCCAGACACACATGACGTTATCTATCGTAGCAAGGCTCAACGTAACGTACCGCGACCACTATTGCTGAACTCTCCAGTGTCTAGCAGATTAGTGTAGCGCACAGTGAAGGGCAGAAATCTACCGAATAACTGTGTATGGCAAAAAACTCGTAGCTACTCTAGACAACATTAGCCTAACGTAATCTAACCAAACGTAACCTAACTCAAACTATAGAGGCACGACTGCCATTGGCGACATCCCGAGAGGCGAGTAGAGTATAACAGAGCACAGTATACCGCGGAAACCCAACGAATAGCAATGTATACCACGAATGCCAAATTTATTCAAACGCAGCCAAACTAACACAACGTAGCCAAACGCAACCTAACAAATCCTATTGGACCGAGACCACTGATACAGTCCTTCACGAAGTCGAACCGGGAATAGTACATCAACGCGGAGAATTGACATCCACCGAATAGTCATGTATAGCAGAAAAGTCAAGGATATCCTATCCTACGATATCCAAACGTAGTACAACCAAACGAGCAAGAATGTTAGTTCACCACGATATTAGTCGAAAATGTCAATAAAAATGTATTTTGCAGCCACGTAAATCTTAAGCTAAGGTGCCGAAACCGCCATTGCTGGCCTCCGAAGAGCTAGGCGGTGAGAATTAGAGCATAGTAGAGCTCAGAAGCCCACCGAACAGCAGTTCGTAGAACAAAAGTGAAAGCTATCCTCCCCTACCATATCCAAACGTAACATAAACGAATGTACCTTAACTGAACACATCGTGCCGGGACCACAACTACTGTCCTACCCAGGGTCGAGTAGAGTATGGTTGAGCACACTAGAGCGCAGAAATCCACCAAATAACGGTGTATGGCACAAAAGTCAAAGCTACCTTCTCCTATCCTAACATAACCTGACATAACCGAATGTAACATAGCTCTACATAACGTGCCGCGACCAATATTACTGGACTCCCCAGAGACTAGTAATCTATAGTAGCGCAATATAGCGCGTAAAAATCCACTGAATAACAGTGTATGGCAAGAAGGCCACAGCTATCCTGTCCTAACATATACTAAAGCAATATAAGCAAACCTAACCTAACTCCACCTGACGAGTCGAGAACACTCCTCCAGGCCTCCTCAGGGTCGAGCAGTGTATAGTACAGCTATGAAGAGCGCATGAATCCACCGAATATCAACGTATAGCACAAAATTCATGGTTCCCCTATCCTTACCTCACCAAACGTAGCTCAATCAAGCGTAACACAACTCAACCTAACGTGCCTAGACCACTATTACTGGCCTCTCCAGACCCGAGCTGAGAAGGCGAAGAGGTCCACCGAATAGCTGTCTATAGCAAAAATGTAAGCTCTACTGCTGCACTTCCGAGAGCCGAGCCGGGTACAGTTCAGCAACATAGAGAGCAGAAATCCACCGAAATGTTGTCAATAGCACTAAATTTTAAGCTATACTCTCATAACCAAGTCAAACGTAACATAACCAAGCGGAACCTAACCCAGACTAACGTGCCGCGATCAATACTGCTGGCATCCACATAGCCAGGCAGTGTAAACTAGAGCAAAGCGGCTCGCAGAAATCCACCGAATAGCAGTGTATAGCACAAAGGTCAAAGCCGTCCTACCCATACCTAACATAACATAACCTAGCCAAGCGTAACGTATCCCAAGCAAACCTGCCACGACCACTGTTGCTGTCCTCCCCAGAGCCAAGCAGATGACATTTGAGCACAGTAGAGCGGAGAAATCCACCGAAATGCAGTATGCAGCACAAGAGTCATAGGTAACCTACCCTAACCTAGCAAATCATGAAAATACCGAACGTAACCGAACTCAAACAAACGTGCCGCGACCGCACATGCTACACCCCCCCCCCTGATACAAGCTGAACATGTTAGAGGAGAATGAACCGCAGAAATCCATATAATCGCAGTGCATAGCACAGCAGTCGAAGCTACCTTATCCTAACATAGCCAAACGTAACATAACCGAACGTAGCTGAACTCAACCTAGTGTGCCGAGACCATTATTGCTTGCCTCCGCAAAGCTATGCAGAATATACTAGATCACGATGGAACGCAGGTATCCACTGAAAAGCAGTGTATACCACGTACGCCGAAGCAACCCAACCTTAACCCAGACCAACGTAACCAAACCGAACGTAACCCATCCCAACCTGACATGCCGAAACCATTATTACTGACCTCACTAAAGCCAAGCAGAGTATAGCTGAGCAATGTAGGACGCTGAAATGGACCGAACAGCGGTGCATAGCACTAAAGCCAAAGCTTTCTCAACCACACATATCCAAACCAAGCCGGACGGAACGCAACACAGATCAACCTAACCAGCCGCGACCAGCATTCCTGTAGTCCACAGACACAAACAGAGAGTTGCAGCGCACAATAGAGCGCAGGAGGCCATAAAAACACATTGTATAGCTGAAAAATCAAAGGTAAACGGACCTTACCCACGCTAACATAAACTAGCCAAACGTAACCTAATACAACCTATAGTACGACGACCGCCGTTGCTGGCGTCCCAAAGTAGAGTAGAGTATAGTGCAGCAACGAAAAGCCTAGAAGTCCACCGAATAGCAGTGTGTAGCACAAAAGTCAAGGTCAACCTATACTAACCTAATCAACCGTAATGTAAGAAGAACGTAACCCAGCTCAACCTAACGTGCCGGGACCACTATTGCTGGTCACCCCAGAGCTAGTCAGAATATACTAGAGCACAGCAGAGCGCAGACATCCACCAATTAGCAGTGTATACCACAAAAGTCAAAGATATCCCAACCTAACCTAACCTAACATAACCTAACCTAACAAATCGTGGAATAACTAAACCTGACGAGCCGGGACCTATATTGCTGGCCCCTCCAGAGTCCAGCACATATTAGAGAAGAACAGAGCGCAGAAATCCACCGCATTGACAAGTACGACCCAAAAGTCTAAGTCATTCTATCGTAACCTAACCAAACGTATGCTGTCCGAACACAGCCTAGCACATCCTGACGTACCGATACCACTATTTCTGGCCTCCCCAGCCCCAAGTAGAGCGTTTTGGAGCACAGTAGATATCAGGAATCCAACGAATACCCGTGTAGAGCACAAAAGTCATAGCTATCCTGTCCTAACCTAACCAAACGTAACATAAGCAAACGCAACCTAACTGTGTCTAACATGCCGAGACCAACACTGCTGGCCTTCCCAGGGCCGAGCAGAATATACTAGAGCACAATGAAGCGCAGAAATCCACCGAACAGCAGTGTACAGTACGAAAGTTAAAGCTGTCCTGATCAAACTTAACCTAACCTAACCTAACCTAACCATACATAACCAAACTCAAACCGACGTGCCACGTCATCTCTTGCTCGACTTGACGGAGTCGAGCGGAGTATGGTAGAGCAATGTAAAGAGCGGGCATCCTTCGAATAGCAGGGTATAGGTAAAAAGTCGAACTCATAACCAATCCTTCCGTACCTAACACAACGAAACTTAGCCTAACACAAACTAGCGTGCCGGAATTATTATTGCTGGCCACACCAAGGCCAAGCAGAACATATTAGGGCACAGTAGATCGCAGAAACCGACCGACATGCAGCGTATGGCACAAAACTCTAAGCCATTCTATCTTAAGCTCACCAAGCTCAACATAAGCAAACATACACAGTCGCAGACTAACGTGCCGAGGCCACTCCTGCTGGCACTCCCACAGCCAAGCAGGATATACTGGAGCACACTAGAGCGCACGAATCCACCGAATAGCGGTGTATAGCACAAAGGTCAAAGCTACCGTATCATAATACGTACAAACTTAACATGACCAAACGTAACATATCCACATAATGTACCGCAAACGCTATTGCTGGCTCCGCAAGAGTCGAGCACAACATATTAGAGGAGAGTACAGCGTTGAAATCCATAGAATCGCAGTTTGTAGGGCGAAAGTCACAGCTACCCGAACTAGACCCATGTTAACAAAACCTAACCGAACGTAGCATAGCTCAGCATGACGTACCGGGGCCAGTGCTCCTGGCGTGCACAGAGCCAAGCAGAATGTAGAGCACAGTAGATCACAGAAGTGCATAGAATAACAGTTTATATCACGAAAGTCAAAGCTATCCGACCCAAACGAGACCCAACATAACCTAGTCAATCGTAGCCTATCTCAACTTAACGTGCCGCGACCACTATAGCTGGCATGTGCAGGGATAAGAAGAATATAGTAGAGCTGAGTAGATCACAGAAATACACCGGATAACAGTGTATAGCACGAAAGTCGAGTCTATCCTATCTAAACTTAGCCTAACCCAACCTAACAGAAGGTATCCTAATTGAACACAGCTTGCAACGACCGCTATAGCGCGCCTCCCCAGACTCGAGCAGTGTATATTAGAGTTATGTAGAGGGCAGAAATCCGCCGAATAGCAGTATAAAGCAAAAAAGCGAAAGAGATCCTAACCAAGCCTTATTAACCTACCCTAACGAAAATGTAACGTAACACAAACAAGCGTGCCGAGACCACTATTACTGTCCACCACAGTGCCAAGCAGAGCATATTAGATCCCATTGGAGCGCTTGAATCCTGCGAATAGCACTGTATAGCACAGGTTTCTAAAATATCCTGCACTAACCTAGCCAAACCTAACACACCCAAACAAAGCCTAACTCATCCTAACATGGCCAGGCTACTATTGTTGGCCTCCACAGATACAAGCTGAAAGTATTAAACTACCGTAGGGCGCAGAAATGCACCTAATATCAGAAAACAGCTCTAAAGTCAAAACTTCCCCCTCTCAACCTAACCGAATGTAACATAACCCAACGTAACCTAGCTCACCCTAACGTGCCGCCACCACTAATGCTGTCCTCGCCAGAGCGAAGCATAACACATTAGTGGAGAGTAGGACGAATAAATCCATAGTATCGCAGTGTATATCAGAAAAGTAAAAGCAAACCGTACCTAACCAAACCAACAGAAAATAACCAAATATAGACAACACAACCTAATCTGCCGAGGCCGCTGTTGCTGCCCTCCCCAGAGCCAAGGATGAGGTACTAGAGCACAGCAGACCGTAGAAATCCACCGAATATCAGCGTGCAGCACAAAAGCTAAAGCTATCCTAACCAAATTTTGCCTAACCCATCCGAACCGAACTTAACATAACTCAACAGATCTTTCTGAGAACCCTATTGTTGGCCTATCCAGAGCCAAGCTGAAAATTTTCGGCAGCGTAGGGCGCAGAGATCCCCCTAATATCGGACTATAGCTCTAAGGTCAGAGATACCTCCCCTAAAATATCCAAACGTGGCATAACCAAACGTAATCTAACTCAACTTAAGGTGCCGAGACCGCTATTGCTGGCCTCCCCAGAGCCAAGCAGAATATGCTGGAGCACAGTGGATCGCAGAAAACCGACGCACTACTACGTAAACCACAAAAGTCAGAAATATCCTAACCTAACCTGACCAAACCGAACCTAACCAAACGTAGCCTAACTCAGCGTAACGCACCGAGACCACTATTGCTGGCGTTCGCGGAGAAAAGGTTACCATATTAGAGCGCAGGTGTCCACCGAATGACTGTGTATACCGCGAAAGTCAGAGCTCTCCGAAGCTAACCCAAACAAGCGTGACCTAACCAAACATTGCCTAACTCAACATAACGTGCCGAAGGCACAATTCCCGGCATCCCCAGAACCAAGCAGAATATATTACAGCACAGTTAACCGCAGAAATGCGCGTCGTTGCAGCGTATAGCACAAAAGTGAAAACTACCCCCTTCTAACATATACAACCGTAATATAAAAAATTGATAGCACAACACAACCAAACGTGCCGCGAAAACTTTTCTGGCGTCACCAGAGCCAAGCAGAACATAATAGTGGATAGTAGAATGCAGAAATCCTTAGAATCGCAGGGGATGTCACGAAAGTCTAAGCAACCGAATCCTAATCCAGACCAACAGAACCAATCCAAACCTAGGATAACTCAACATAACGTGCCGCGAACACTATTGCTGGATTCTCCACGGCCAACCAGGAAGTAGTAGGGTACAGCTGAGTCTAGAAGTGCACCGAATATCAGTGTATACAGCGAAAGTCAAATCTGTACAATCTAACCCAATCTAAGGTAACGCAGCCAAACGTAGCATAGTGAACATAACTGGCCGAGACCACTATTACTGGCCTCCGCAGAGTCGAGCAGAGTAAAGTAGAGCAACGTAGGGAGTCGAAATCCAACGGACAGCAGCGTATAGTACAAAGGCAATGCTATCCTGTCCTAACATCTCCAAACGTAATATAACCAAGCGCAGCCTAACTTATCCTCACGAGCAGAGGCCGTTATTACTGGCCTTCCCAGAGCCATGCAGAACACATTATAGGACACCGCAACTCAAAAATCCACGGAACAGCTGGGCATATCAAAAAAGTCGATGGTGCCCTGACAAAACCTGACCAATCCTGGCGTAACCAGACGTAGACTAACTATACCTAACGAGCCGAGTCCACCGTTGCTGGCCTTCACACCGCCAAGCACAAGATATTAGAGCAGCGTAAAGCGCAGATGCCCACAGACTGGCAATGCATAGCGGGAAAGTCAAAGCTATTCTAACCTACCTCATACAAACCCATTTTCACGTGGGGGACATCTTCCAAATGTACCCGACTCCCATAGTGGAGGGGGCGTGTTTAGGTGGGGTTTTTAAACACCAAGTTCCCCACGATGGCCAGCCGTTCGTATTTCGGTGCTCGCTGGACTTCGCGGCGACGCAATTGCCAGGGCACCCCCGCGAAACGAACACAGTTCCCTCCCGGCGCGACGGGGTCTCGCACCCGAAACATCCGTGTCCATGCGCGCCAGACGGGTCGTTCACAGGCACAAACCACGCATCCCACCGCACCTCGAAACAGGCAAACCTTGCGGACGCCGCGCGACCACCACTAGTCACCGCGCGTCCGGGCCACGTTCTATCAAACAGACGGGCCCCGCCCGCCTGCCGGTGGACCCCCCTACCTAGGTTACAAAGGGAGGGAGAGGCGGCCCCTTCGGTCGCAGGTACAGGGCCGCTCGCGAAGGCGGAGGGCTAATGCGTTAAACCATCCGGTTGGGTGCGAGGGGCAAAGCGGTTCCGCGTTCGCTGCCTCCGCCGCCCTAAGCGCGAGGGTTCCGCGCTCCGCTCGCGGGCTGTCTTCGCGGCCTCCTTCTGCAACATAACAGCCTCGAAGGAGGAGACTACCGCACGCCGCGCACCTAAGCTCTCAGTGACCTGAGCCAGGACGGCGGATAGGGAAGGTAAAGACGAACCACGAGACACACGCGCTCACTAGGCCACGCCGGAAAATGCTATAGCTTGCGCTGCGCTGTTTCCCGGCCTTCCCCGCTGTGATGATATCGCATCTCACGTTCCTGCCTGATACGACACTGGTACTAGCCGAAGCACCTGTGCCGGGTTAGGAACTGCGTCAGTCGGAAGTTGTGCCGGATGCCGCTGCGCGCCCATGCACCCAGAACTGGTAGAGCGGGCCCTATCGTCCTGTGCCGCCGGCTGCTCGACTTCCCCAGCCGAGCACGTCAGGCGGTCATAAAGGTCCGTCGGGAACTTCGCCCCAACGAAAGGGTCCATTCTTCAGTAGCACCGTCGCCGCTCCGGTGGAGGAGTCAGTATATACTCTACCCCCCCCCCCCCCCCCCCCCCCCCCCGGCAGCAGATCGAACGGCGGAACCCCCGCCACGACAATCGACGCCTGGTAGGAAACCGTGCGGTTTCCGCGCACGACCCTGGTCGCCATCCAGCTAGCGTCTCAATGGTAAATCGTCCGAAATCCGGACTAATCTAACCTAACCACGCAAGACTAACCCAACATAACGTGCCGCGAAAGCTATTGCGGCTCTCCCCGGTGCCAAGTAGAAGATAATAGAGCACTGTAGAGCGCAGAAAGCCACCAAATGGAGTGTACAGCACAGAAATCGCAGATATCCTATCATAACCTGACCTAACCAAACCTAGCAGAACGTAACATAACTCAAGCGAACGTGCCTAGCAAACTATTGCTGCTCTGCCCAGAGCCAAGTAGAACTTCCTAGTGAAGAGTAGAGCGCAGAAATCAACAGAATCGTAGTGCACAGCACAATAGTCGATGTTACACCATCCTAACATAGCCATACGTAACACAACCGAACGTTGCTTAACTCAACCTAACTTGCCAAGACCATCACTGCGAGCCTCTGCAGGGCAAAGCAGAATATACCGGAGCACAGTAGAGCGCCGTAGTCGGCCACATTGTAGTCAACAGCACAAAAGTGGAAGGTATACTTATCCAACCTGTCCATCTCTAACCTAACCGACCGTGCCCTAACTCAACATAATGAGGCGAGAATAGTATTGCTGGCCATCCCAGGGCCAGGCAGAGCTTATTATAGCTATGTAGGGCTCAGAAATCCACACAATGGCGGTGTACGGCACAAAAGACAAAGCTATCCTGTCCAAACCTAACCCAACGTGGCATAAACATACGTATTCCATCTGAACATAACATGCCGGGACCGCTATTGTTGGCCACGAAATAGCCAATCAGTGCATACTAGCACAAAATACAGTGCAGAAATCCAGAGAAGAACAGTTTACACCGCGTAAGTCAAAGCAATCCAATCCTAACCCGTACCAACGTAACCCAGCCGAATGTAGCATATCTAAAACTAACGTGCCGATACCACAATTGGCGGCCTCCCCGCAGCCAAGAAGAACATATTGGAGCACAGTAGAGAGTAGAAATCCACAGAACGGAAGCGTATAGCACAAAAGCCGAAGCTTTCCTGTCCTAACCTATATAAACGTAGCACAACCAAACGTAGCCTAACTCAACATAGTGCGCCGAGACTAATATTCCTGGCCTCCCTAGAGCCGAGCAGAGCATATTATAGCATTGTAGAGCGCAGAAATCCACCGAATAGCAATGTATATCACAAAAGTCAAAGCTATCCTATCCCATCTTAATCAAACGTAGCATTACCAAACGTAATATATCTCAACCGAACGTGCCGAGACCACTAATGCTGCCCTCCCCAGAGCGAAGCAGATCATATTGTATCACAGTGGAGCGCAGGAAACAACCGAACAGCAGTGCACAGCACAAAGGTCTAACCCATCCTATCCCAACCTTACAAAACGTAACATAACCAAGCGCAAACCAACTCAGCCTAACTTAGCGAGACCTCTGTTGGTGCTCTTCCCAGAGCCAAGCAAAACATATTAGAGGACACCGGATCTCAGAAGAACATAGAATCCTGGTGCATAGCACAATGGTCGGAGCTACCCTATCCTAACATAGCCGGACGTAACACAACCTAACGTGGCTTAGCTCAAACTATCGTGCCGAGACCACCATTGCTTGCCTCCGCAGAGCCTCGCAGAACATACTAGAGCAAAGTGGAACGCAGCAATCCACAGTACAGGAGCGTATACCACATTAGCCAGAGCTACGCGGACCTAACCAAGAATAACATTAACTAACGAAATTTAGTTTAACTCAAACTAACGTGCCGAGACCATTATTACTGGCCTCGCCATAGTCGAGCGTAGTATATAAGAGCAACGCAGAGCGCAGAAATCCACCAGATGGCGGTATACAGCGCAAAAGTCTATGCAATCCGTTCCTAACCTGCCATAACCCAAAGTAATCTAACGTAGACTGATTGAACGTAACGTGCTACGACCACTATTGCTGGCATTCCCAGAGTCGAACAGAGTATAGTAGAGCAATGCAAAGCGTATAAGACTATCAAATAGCAGTCTATAGCACAAAATTGAACTCTATCCTGTCCTAACCTATCCAAACGTAATGTAAGCAAGCTTAATATATTTTAACAATACGTGCCGAGACCACTGTTGCTAGCCTCCCAAGAGACGTGCAGAAAAAACAGGAGCACAGTAGAGGGCAGAAAGCCAGCAAACAGCAGTGTATAGCAAAAAAATCAAAGAGACCATAACCTAACTAGTCCTAACATAACCTAACCGAACGTAGACTAACTAAGCATAAACAGACGAGTCCACTATTACTGGCCTACCCATCGCCATGCAGAACTTATTAGAGGAGACGAGGGCGCCGTAATCCATTGAATCGCAGGGTATGGCAGAAAAGTTAAAGCTTCCCATACCTTACCGGAACATACATAACCTAGCCGAACGTAGCATAATAAAAACTGACGTGACGCGACCACTGTTGCTGGGCTCCCCAGAGACGAGCAGGATACACTAGCTCGCAGTAGAGATCAGAAGTCCACCGAATAGCAGTGTGCAGCACAGGAGTCAAGACTATCATCTCCTAACATAACCAATCGTAACATTACCGAACGTAACACAACACAACCAGACGTGACGTGACCACTGTTGCTGGCCTCCCCAGAGACAAGCAGATGCTAGCATAGCAATGCAGAGCGCATATATCTACCGAATAGCAGTTTATAGCACAAAAGCCAAAGGCTACCCTAACCAAACATAGCCTAAGCTGGCGTAGCCATGCGTAACGTATCTCAACCTAGCATGCCGAGGCCACTATTCCTGGCCTCCCGAGATTCCAGCAGAGTACAGTAGAGCATTGTACAGAGCAGAAATCCACCCTATAAAAGGGTATAACACAAAAGTCTAAGCTATCCTCTCGTATCCCAACCAGACTCAACGTGAATCAGACAAACCTGCGGAGACCAATATTGCTGTACTCCCCATAACCAATCAGAATACACTAAAGCACAGTGGGGCGCAGAAATCCTCCGAATAGCAGTGTATAGCACATGAGTGAAAGCCATTCTAAGCAATCTTAGCCTAACATAGCTTAACCGAACTTAAAATAACACAACCAAACTTTCCACGGCCGCAATTGCTGGCATCCCCAGAGACAAGCAGCTGCTATTAGAGCAAAGCAGGGCGCAGTTATCGACCGAATAGCTGTGGGTAGCACAAAAGTCGAAGATACCCTAACCAAACCTTTCCCAAACCAGCCACGATGAACGTAACATGTCTCAGACGAACGTGCTACGAACATCTTTACTGGCCTCCACAGTGGCAAGCGAAACAAGTTAGAGCACGGTGGAGCGCAGAAATCCTACGAATATCAGTGTATAACTCAAACAGTGGAGCTATTCTTTCCTAACTTTACCAATCGTGACATAACCGCACATAACCTAATACATGGTAACGTGCCGACATCGCTATTGCTGTCCTTCCCAAAGCCAAGCGGATCATATTAAAGCGCGGCAGAGCGCAGAAAACAATGGAGTAGCAGTGCATAGGCGAAAGTCGAAGCTATCCCATCGTAACCCAGCAGAAACTTACATAACCAAACGTAACATAACTCAACCTAACGTGACGCTACCACAACTCCTCGCGGCGGCTGAGACAAGCAGATTGTGATAGCGCGAAATAGGCCGCGGAAGTCCAGAGAATTGCAGTGTGTAGCACAATTCCTGTCAAACCCAGCGTAACCTATCCCAACCGAACGTAATATAACACAACCTAACGTGCCGCGACCACCATTGCTGGCCTCCCCGGGACCACGTAGACTATATTAGTGGAGAGTGGGTCGCAGAAATCCACAGAATGTCAGTGTGCCGAAGAAAAGTCGAAGATATCGAAATCTAACCAAAATAAGGTAACCTAACCTAACGTAGCCAAACAAAACTTATCCTGCCGTAGCAACTATTGCTGGAATCCCCAGAGTCAATAAGATTAGAGTAGATCACAGTGGGTGACAGGTATCCACCGAATATCCGTTTATAGCACGAAAGTCAAAGCAACCCATGCCAAACCTAGCCTAACCTAACCTAACGTAACATAACACAACCTATAGCGTCACTACCGCCATTGCTCGCAACACCAGTGTCGAGTAGAGTATAGTAGAGCAACGTGGATCGCCGAAATCCACCGAATAGAAGTGAGTAGCACAAAAACAGGGTTAACCTATCCTATCCGAAACAAGCGTAACATAAAGAAACGTAACTTTGCCCAACATAACGGGCCGCGGCCGTCATTCATGGCATTCGCAGAGCAAAGCAGAGAATATTAGATGACAGTAGAGCGCAGAAATACACCGGATAGCAGTGTAAAGCACAAAGTCAGTGCTGTGATCTCCTCACCTGACAAAACGTGAAACGAACAAACGTAACTTAGCACAGCCTGTGGTGCCACGACCACTATTGCTGGCGTCACGAGAGCTGGGAAGAGTATAGCAGAGCAATGTAGGTCGCTGAAGACGACCGACAGCAGTGTATAGCACAAAAGTGAAAGATATCTCAACCAATCCTTACCAAACCTAGCCTAACCGAACTGAACATAGCTTAACCCAATACGCTGCGACCACTCTTCCTGGCGTCCCCTGACACAAGCAGAGTGTGATAGCGCGCAGTAGAGGGCAGAGGTCCATGGGATATCAATGTGTAGCACAACAGTCGAATCTATCCTAACCAAACGCAACGTAACGTAACATAACAGAACGTATTCTAACCCAAACTAACTTGCCGCGAAAACTATTGCTACACCCCCGAGAGTCGAGCAGAGTATAGTAGGGCTATGTAGAATGCAGAGACGCTCCGAGGAGCAATTTATAGCACAAAAGTCATATTTACCCTATCCTAACCTATCCAAACTTAACCTAACCCAACGCAGCCTAACTCAACCTGAATTGCCCATACCACTATTGCTAGCCTCCCCACGGCCAAGCAGAGCGCATTAGAGCACAGTAGAGCTCAGAAACCCACCGAACAGCAGTGTGCAGCTAACAAGTCAAAGCAATCCTATCCTAGCGTAACCAAACGTAACATTATCGTATATAACGTGACCCAAACTGACGTGCCACGATCGCTATTACTGGCCTCACGTGAGCTAAGCAGAGTATAGCAGAGAAACGTAGAGCGCCGAAATCGTCCGCACAACAGTGTACAGCAGATAAGTCAAAGAGGTCTTAAACAAACCTGACAAAACCTGACCGAAGCAAACGTAACATAATTCAACCTAACGATCCGTGGACATTACTCCTGGCGTCCACGGAGAGAAGCAAGTCGTGATAGCGCGCAGAACAGCGCAGAAATCCATCGAAAAGCAGTTTACACCACGAAAGTCAAGGCAACCTGAACGAAACCCAGATTAACGTGACACAACAAAACGTAGCCTAACGCAACCTAGTGTGTCGAGAAACCCATCACTGGCCTCCACAGATTCGTGGAGAGTGTAGTAGAGCAATGAAGAGCGCAGAGACCCACCGAAATGCAGTGTATTACGCAAAGGTCAAGGTTACCCCGTCCTAACCTAACCAAACGAAACATAACCGAGCGTAACCTAACTCGACCAAACGTGCCTACACCTATATTGCTGTCCTCCACAGTGTCAAGCAGAATATACCAGAGCTCAGTAGATTGCAGAAATTCGCCCCATTGAAGTGTAAAACAGAAAAGTATAGAATATCATAACAAAACCTTACCTAACCTAACCTAGCCAAACCTAACCTAACTCAACAAAACGTACCACGACAGCTGTTTCTGGCCTCCAAGAGACAAGCAGATCCTAGTAGAGCAATGCAGGGTACATATATCGACCGAATAACATTGTACAGCATAAAAGCCGAAGAAATCATGACCAAACCTATTAAAACTAAGCCAAGCCAAGCATAACCGGACTCAACCTAGCGCGCAGAGACCACTATAGCTGGCCTCTCCAGAGACAAGCGGAACACATTAGAGCACATTAGAGTACATAGATCCGCCGTACAGCGGTGTAGAGCACAAAAGTCAAAGATACCCGAAAGTAACCAGTTCCAACCTAACCCAACCAAACGTAGAGTAACTAGACCTAACATGCCGCGACTGCTATTGCTGGCTTCCTCAGATCCAAGCAGAATATACTAGAGCTCAGAAGAAAGTAATCCACCGCACTGCAGTTTGTAGCGCGAAAGTCAAAGATAGCCTAACCTAACCGGTCCTAACCTAACCGAACCGAATGTAGCCTAACAAAGTTTAACGTGCCGAGTATACTATTGCTGGCCTTCGCAGAGCCAAGCAGAGCATACCTGTATAATCTACAGCTCAGAAATCCAGCGATTAGCCGTGTTTGTCGCAGAGGTCATGTTTATCCTGTCATAACCTAACCAAACGAGGCATAACTCAGCCTAACGTGCCGAGACCACTATTACTGGCTTGCCCAGAGAGGAGCAGAACATGTAGTGCACAGGAGAGAGCAGGAGTCCAACGAATTACAGTGTATACCAAGGAAGTCAAATATATCCACACTAAACCCAAACTAATTTAACGTAACCAAACGTAGCCTAACCCAAACTAACGTGCCGAGAGGAGGACATAGTAGAGCACAGTAGAGGGCAAAAGCCCACCGAATAGCAGTGTATGTCAGAAAAGCCTAATCCATTCTATCCTAACTTGACCAAACGTGGAATACGCGAACGTAGCCTAACTCAAACCAACACGCCGAGACCACTATTGCTGGCCTCCAGGGAGACAAGCAGAATGTACTCTGGCACAGTAGAGCGCAGAAATCCTCCGGATAGAGGTGTATAGCACGAAGGCCAAGGACAACCTGACCAAGCGTAACCACTCCTAACCTTACCAACAGTAGCATAACTCAACATAAGGTGCCGCGACCAATACTGCTGGCCTCCCCAGTGCCAGGCAGAATGTAGCAGAGACCAGTCGAGGACAGCAAACCTCCGAAAAGCAGTGTATGGCACGAAAGCCTAAGTTAACCTGGCCGAGCTTAACCTAACCTAACCTAGCCAAACGTAACATAAAAAACCTAACGTGCCGAGACGATCATTTTTGGCCTCCCCAGATCCAAGCAGAAAAAACTAGAACGCAATAGATCGCGAAAATCCGTGGATAGCAGTGTATTGCACAAAAGCCTAAACTAACCTATCCTAACCTTACCAAACGTGACACAACAGAACGTAGCACAACTCAGCCTAACGTGCCGAGACCACTATTGCTGGCCTGTCCAGAGCCAGGCAGGATATGCTAGAACGCGATAGAGCGGAGGCTTCTACAGCATTGCAGTGCATAGCACAAAAGTGGAAGGTTCACTAACCAAACTTGGCCTAACCTAATCTAACCAAACGTAATGTATCTCAACATAGTATGTCGAGACCAATATTCCTGGCATCCCCTGTGCCAGACAGTAGATGTTAGAGCACATTCGGGAGCAGAAATCCACAGAATGACAGAGTATTGCGCAAAGGACAAGCAAATACTAACCAAGCCTTCCTAGCCTACCATAACGAAACGCAACATAACTCAACCTAACCTGCCGCGACCACTATTACTGTCCCCCACAGACCCAAGCAGAACATATTTGAGCGCAGTAGACCGCAGAATTCCGCCGAATAGCAGTGAGTGTCACAAAATTCATAGCTATTATGTCCCAACCTGACCAAACTTGCCATATGCCAAGACCTAATGAGCCGGGACCACTATTGCCGTCCTCACCAGAGCCAAGGAGAAAATATTTTAACGCAGTAGAGAGCAGAAATCCACCGAATCGCAGTGTATAGCTCTGAAGTCAAAGCAATCCTGACCAAACTGTGCCTAACTTAACCTAACCAAACGAAACGTAACTGAACCTGGCGTGCCGCGACCACCATTTCTCGCAGCGCCAGAGTGGAGCAGAGTATGGTAGAGCAATGTAGACCGGAGGAGTTCACCGAAAAGCAGTGTATAACGCAAAAGTCAAAGAAGTCCTAACAGAACCTTCACAACCCAACCTACCGAAACGTAACCTAACTGAACCTAACATGCCGAGACTAGCATTGCTGGCCTCCCCAGAGCCAAGCAGAGAATATTAGATCACAGTAGAGCGCAGAAATCGCCCGATGACAGTTTATAGCACAAGAGACTGAACTATCGTATCCTAACCTCACGAAACGTAACATAACCAAACGTAGCATGAAACATACTGACGCGCCGAGAGTAGTATTGCTGGCCACACCAGAGCCAAGCAGAGTATACTAGAGAACGGCAGAGCGCAGAAATCCGCCGCAATGCTGTGTACAGCAGGAAGGTCAAACATGTCCTGACATAACCTGTCTTCACCTAACCTTCCCGAACAAAGCGTAACTAAACACAACGTGGCGAGACCTATAGTTCTGGGCAGCCCAGAGTCAAACAGGGCAGATTCGATCACATTAGAGCGCAGAAATCCACCAAGCAGCAGTGAACATCACAAAAGCCGAAGTAGCCGCTCCTAACATAGTCAAACGAAACACATCCGAACGTAACCTCGCTAAACATAACATGACGACACCACTGTTGCTGGCTCCCACAGTGGCAGGAACAATGTACTAGGGCACTGTAGAGCGCAGAAATCCAACGCACTGCAGTGTATAGCACAGAAGTCGAAGGTAACCTAACCCAAGCTTACCTTACCTAACTGAAAACATCGTAGCATAAATCAATATAACGTGCTGCGACCACTGCTTCTGACCTCCTCTGAACCATGCAGGATATGTTAGAGCATGGTACATCTCAGGAACACACCGAATGGCCGTGTAAGGCACGAAAGCCCAAGTTATCCTAACCAAACTTAATATAACCCAACCTACTCAAGCGTAACCTATCCCAACCTAACGTGCGACAAACAGCTATGCTCTCCTCCACAGTGTCGGGCACATTATACTACATTAATGTCGAGCGTAGATATCGACCGTACAGCAGTGTACAGCGCAAGCGTAGAAGAAATCCTGACGAAGCCTTCCTAACCTTACCTAAGGAAAGAGACCTATCTCAAAATGACGCACCGACACCACCATTACTGGAAACCACAGAGCAAAGGGTGACACATTACAGCACAGTAGATGGCAAAAGTCCACAGGATGACAGCGTATGGCGCAAAAGTCTAATATACTCTATCCTAACCCAACGAGACGTAGCATAATCGAACGCAACCAACCCAAACTATCGTACCGAGGACACCATTGCTAGCCTCGCTAGTGCCAATCCGGAAATACTAGAGCATAGTAGACCGCAGAAAACCACAGCAGTGCAGTGAATAGCACAAAAGCCGTAGATATCATGACCAAACCAGACCTAATCTAACCTAACGGAACGCAGCATGACACAACACGAATTGCCGCGATCACTGATCCTGGCATCCCCAGAGCAACGCAGAATGTTGTAGAGCACAGTAGGTCACAGAAATCCACCGAAAAACGGTGTATCGCACGAAAGTCGTAGCTACCCTAGCAAAACTTAGCCTCACCTAACTCTACCGAACGTATCCTAACCCAACCAGACGTGCCACGACCACCACTGGTCGCCTCTCAGATTCGAGCAGAGAAAAGTATAAGAATGTAGAGCGCAGAAATCCATCGATTAGCGATGTATAGCACAAAAGTCGAAGGCACCCTAATCCAACCTGTCCTAACCTAACATAACCAAACGTAGCCAACAGAGCATTACATGCTGAGACTACCATTTCTGGCCTCCCGAGCGTCAAGCAGAGAATGTGAGAGCACTGCGGAGCGCAGAAATCCACCGAGTAAGGGCGTACTGCGTAAAGGTCAAAGTTACTCTCCCCTAAACTCACCTATCGGCACATAACCAAACGTAACATAACTCACCCTAACACGCAGCGACCAATATTTCTGTCCTCCCCATAGGCAAGCAGAGTATAGTAGAGCGCAGTAGAGCGCAGAAATCCACGGAACAACAGTATATACCAGGAAAGTCAAAACTATCCAAACCTAACCCAGACGCACATATCGTAACCAAAAGCTACCTAACCAAACCTAACGTGCCGCGACCGCTACTGCTGGCCTCCCCATAGCCAAGCAGAACATATTAGAGGAGAGTAGCTAGCTGAAGTCCGTAGACTGGCAGAGTATATTACAAAGGTCTAAGACACTCTAACATAGCCTGCCCTACGCTAACCTGATCAAACGTAGCCTCACTCAATGTAAGGTGACCAGATTACCATTGCTCTCCTCCCCAGGGCCAAGCAGAGAATACTAGGGCAATGTAAAACGCAGAAATACACAGAAAGGCGGTGTACGGCATAAAAGTCGAAGCTAACCTAACAAAACCTAACCACACCTGACCAAACCACACGTAAAATATCCCAACATAACGTGCCACGACCACAATTCGGGAGTCCACAGAGTCAATCAGAGCGTGATACAGCACAATAGAGAGCAGATATCCACCGAGTAAGACCGTATAACACTAAGGTCAAGGCTGTGCTGTCCTAACCTAAACAATCCACGCATACCCAAACACAACTTTACTTAACATAATTTGCCGACACCTCTCTTACTGGAATCGGCAGTGCCAAGCAGTACACACTAGAGCACAGCAGAGCGCAGCAAGCCACCAAACAGCAGCGAAGAGAACGAACGGCTTATATACCTTAACCTTACCTGACCTAATTTAGCCAAACGTAAAGTAGACCAACTAAATGTAACTAGCCAAGTCCAATACTGCCGGCCTCCCCATCGACAAACAGATCATATTGAATCAGAGTAAAACGCAGAAGTCCGAGGAACGGCAATGTATAGCAGAAAACTCGAAGCTATCCTAATCCAACGCATATCAACCTAAGCTTACCGAATCTAACCTATCTCAATCTAACATCTGGAGACCACTACTTCTGGCATCCCAGAGACAAGTAGAGTATACTAGAGCACAGTGGGGAGCAGAAATCCACCGCATTGCAGTGAGCAGCACAAAAGTCGAAGATAACCATTCCTAACCTCTCCTAACCTAACCTATGCAAACGTAGCAAAACTCAGCATAGCGTGCCACAACCACTGCTGCTGGACTTCCCAGAGCCAAGAAGAATGTATTGGAGCTCAGCAGATAGCAGGAATCCAGCGGATAGTAGGGTATGGCATGAAAGTCTAAGATATCCAAACCGAATTAAAACTATCGTAACTTAACCAAACGTAAAGTAACTCAAACTTACTTGCCGAGAACACAATTACTTGCCTCCCCGGAGCAGAGCAGGGTACGGCAGAGAAATGTAGAGCGTAGAAATCCACCGATTAGCAGCGTGTAACACAATATTCAAAGATACACTCTCCGAACCTATCCAAACGAAAAGGAACCAAACGTATCCTAACTATAACTAACATGCCGAAACCACTACTACCTGCTTCTCCAGAGTCGAGCAGAGTATAGTAGAGCACTGTAGAGCGTAGAAATGCATCGAAGTGCAGTGTATAGCACGAAAGTCAAAGCTATCCTCCTCAAACCTAACCAAACGTAACGCAACCACATATAACCTTACTCAAACTAACTTGCCTCGACCTCTATTGCTCACCCCTCCAGAGTCGAGCAGGGCTTAGAGGAGCAATGTAGAGGGCATAAGTCCACCGAATAGCAGTGTAGAGCACAACAGATGGCGGAATCCTAACCATTCCTTCCCAACATACCCTAACGAAACGTAACACAACACAACAAAACATGGCGAGACCACAATTATTGGCCTACACAAAGACAAGCAGAGTGTACTACATCACAGCAGAGCGCAGAAATCCTCCGAATGGCAGTGTATAGCACAAAAGTCGAAGATATCCAGACCTAACCTGACTTAATGTAAACTAACCGAAACAAGCATAGCTAAACACATCGTGCCGCGGCCACCGCTGCTGGCACCCACAGAGCCAAGCAGAATATAGTAGAGCACAGTAGATGACAGAAGTCGACGAAAAAGCAGTGTATAGCACAAAAGTCTAAGCTATCCTTTCCACACATAGCATGATCCAACCTAGCCAAACATAACCTAATGCAACCTAACGTGCCACGACATCAATTTCTCGCCCCCCCCCCCAGATTCGTGCAGTGTATAGTAACTCGTATAGTGTATGTGGGTCGCATAAATCCTCCGAATAGCCGTGTATGGCAAAAAGGTCAAAGAAATCCCAACAATTCCTTCCTAACCTACCCTACCACAACGTAACATAACTCAACCTAGCGTGCAGAGACCAATACTACTGGCCACCCCAGAGCAAAGCAGACCACATTAGAGCAGAGTAGATCGCTGAAGTCCACCGAACAGCAATGTACGTAAGAAGCGGCTACGGTACGCTGTCCTGACATACCCAAACCTGTCACAAGCAATCGTAGCTTAACTCAAACTAATGCGCCGAGACCACGAATGCTGTCATACCCAGAGACAACCAGAATATAGTAATGCACAGTCGAGCGCAGATATACACCGAGCAGCAGCGTATAGCGCAGAAATCATAGAAAACCAGACCGAGCTTTGCCAAACCTATCCTAACCAAACGTGACATAGCACAACATGTCGTTCCGAGACCCCTATTGCTGGCATCCCCAGAATCAAGCAGAAAACGTTAGAACGCAGTAGAGCTCAGGATTCTGCGGACGGCGGGGTATAGCACGAAAGTCTAAGCCGCCCTATCCTAACCTCACCGAACGTAACATAGCCAAACGTCGCATATCTCAAACAAACTTGGCGAGACCATTATTTCTGTCCTGCCGATAGCTAAGCGGAACAAACTAGCGCACAGTAGAACGAAGAAATCCACCGCATTTCAGTGCATAGAACAAAAGACGAAGGCAGCCTGACCAAACATAATCTAACCTAACCTAACCAAACGTAACTTGCCGCGATCACTATAATGTTCGATTTGCGAGGTTGGGTTAGGTACAGTTCGATTATGATAGCCATGATCTTCTTCTATACACTATGTTTCTATGGATTTCTGAACTCACTGCTGTGGTCAGCAGTAGTTGCCACAGCACGATAGGTTGAGTTAGTTTGCGTTTGGCTATGTTACGCTTTGTTATGTTAGGACAGTGTAGCACTGACTTCTTTGCTAAGCGCTGCTATTCGCAGAGTTTCTGCTCCCTACTATGCTCTGATATTTTCTACTGGACTCTCGGGAGGACAGAAATTGTGGACTCGGCACGTTAGGTTGTTTTCGGTTACGTTTGGTTAGTTAAGGTTACGCTATGTTCGGTTAGGACAGCTTCGACTTTCGTGCTTTACTCCGATATTCTGTGGATGTCTGTGCTCTAATATTTTCTGCTTGGATCTGGGGAGGCCAGCAGTAGTGGTATCTGCAAGTTGGGTTTAGTTACGCTACGTTCGGTTACGATAAGTTAGGACAAGCTAGGTTAGGATATATTTGACTTTTGTGCTATACACAGGAGTTCTGTGGACAACCGTACACTTATGTGCACTACTATGCTCTACTTCCCTCTGGGGAATCCAGCAATAATGGTCTCGGCAGGTTAGATTCAGTCTTTTAACGTTTGGGTAAGTTACGCTTTGTTTGGTTAGGACAGGATAGCTACGACTTTGTGCTATGCACTGCTATTTGTATTATTCCTGCTCTCTACGTTGCTCTACTATACTCCGCTGGAATTTCGGGCGGCCATCTTCACGCGTTACGTTGAGTTAGGTTACGATAGGTTTGGTTAAGTTGGGATACGTTTGGTTTGGACAAATTTGGCTTTCGTGCTATACACAGCTATTCGGCGGATGTCTGCCCTCTAGTGTGCTGTGATACGTTCTGCTTGGTTCTGCGGTGGCCAGTAAAGGTGGTCTTTGCACGTATGTGTGAGTTAGGTTGAGCTCCGTTTGGTCAGGTTGTGAAGGTTTCGCCCGGATTTCTTTGACTTTTGTGCTATACACTGCTATTCCGTTAATTTCTATGACATACTGTGCTCTACTACATTCTGCTTGGCTGTGGGAGGGCCAGGAGCAAAGGTGACGGTACGTCATGTTAAGCTATGCTACGATTGGTCATGTTAGGTTTGGTCTGGTTAGGTCAGAACATCTACGGCTTTTCTGCTACTCACTGCAGTTCTGTTGACTCCTGCGCCCACTGTGCTCTTATCCATGCTGCTCGTCTCTGTGGATGCCAGCAATAGTCACCTCGGCGCGTTAGGTTGTGTTATTCTACGTTTGGCTAAGTTAGGTTACGTCAGGTTATTTTAGGGTATAATCGACTTTTCTGCTACACACTGCTATTCCGTCGATTTCTGCCCTCTGCATTGCACATCTATACTGTGCTCGATTCAGGGGAGGAGGGCAGTAGTGTTCGCGGCACGCTAGGTTGAACATTGTTACGTTTGATTATGTTAGGTTAGTTCATGTTTAGTAAGTATAGCTTCGACTTTCGTGCTAGACACTGCTATTCGGTCGATTTCTGCTCTCTACATTGCACTTCTATACTCTGCTCGTCTGAGGGGCGGAGAGCAGTAGTGGTCGTGGAACGCTAGGTCAAGTTAGGTTATGTTTGGTTAGGTTACGTTAGGCTACATTTGTTGAGGATTTCCTTGACTTTCGTGCTGTAGAGTGTTATTCGGTGGATTTCTGTGATCTACTGTGCTCTATTACATTCTGCTTTACTCTGAGGCAGCTAGGAGCACTGGTCGCTGGATGCAATTTGGAGCATTGCTACGTAAGGTTAGGTTTGGTTAGGTCAGTGTAGGTTAGGATATCTTGGACTTTTGTGCTGTTCACTGCAATGCGGCTGGTTTCTGCGCGCTGTTGTGCTGTAGTACACCCTGCTTGTCTCAGTGGAGGTCAGCTATAGTTGTCTCGTCACGTTGGGTTTGGTTAGGCTACGTTTGGTTATGTTACGCTAGGCTAGGCTAGGATAGACCACTCCGACTTTTGTGCTTTACACTGCTATTCCGTGGATTTCTATGATCAACTTTGCTCTTCTACAATCTGCTGGGCTCTGGGGAGGCCAGGGGCAGAGGCCACGGTACGTTATTTTGAGCGATAGTACATTCCTTGGGGTTAGGTTTGGTCAGGTTCGGTTAAGATATCTACGGCTTTTGCGCTAGTCAGTGCAATGCGGTGGGCTTCTGCGTCCCACTGTGCTATAGTTCATTTTGCTTTCCTCCTGGGACGTCAGCAATAGTGTTTGTGGCACCATTGATTGAGTTACTTTACGCTTGGTTATGCTATGCTTGGCTAGTGTTGGTTGGGATAGCATTGACGTTTGTGTTATATACTGCTATTCGGTGGATTTCTGCAATCTACTGCGCTCCAGCATGTTCTGCATGGCTATGGAGAGGCTAGCAATAGTGGTCTCGGCAGGTCATGATGAGATACTTTACGTTCGGCTAGGCTAAGTTACGTTGGGTTGTGTCAGGATTGGTGCGTCTTTTGTGCAGCGCAAAGCTATTCTAGAGATTCCTACGCTGTACGGTGCTCCATCATATTCAGCACGTCTCTGTGGACGCCAGCAATAGATGCCGCGACATGTTATGTTGAGCCACGTCACGGTCTGTTATGTCAGGGCAGGATAGCTTTGCATGCATTGCTTTGGCTTTTGTGCTGTACACCGCTGTTCGGCCTACTTCTGCTATCTACATTGCACTAGTATATTCTGCGTTGCTCAGGGGAGGCCAGAAACAGTTGTCTCGCCACGTCAGCTTCAGTTAGATTAGGTTTTGTTATGTTAGGTTATGTTAAGCTCGGTCAGTACATCTTCGACATTCGTTGTATACACTGCTGTACGTAGGATTTCTGTGCTCGACTATGCTCTAGTATACTCTGCATCGCTCTGGGGAGGCCAGGAGTAGTCTTCCCGACACGCTTTGTTCAGTTATGCTACGTTAGGTTAGTTTACATTAGGTCCGGCTAGGTTTGGGCATCTTCGACTATTGTGCCTTTCACTACAATGCTGCCGATGTCTTAGAACTACTATGCTCTAGGACATTCCGCTAGTCTCTGTAGGCCCAGCAATGATGGTTTCGCCATGTTATGTATGGTTAGGCTACGTTTGGTGATGTAACGTTTGGATATGTTAGGATACGGTACTTTGGCTTTTGTGCTATACACTGTTATTCGGTGGATTCCTGGGTTCTAATGTGCTCTAATATTATCTGCTTTCCCCTGGGGAAGCCAGAAGTAGTGGTCCTGGCACGTTAGGTTGAGTATCAACTGTACTCTAACATTTTCAGCTTGGCTCTGGGAATGCCAGAAATTTGGTCTGGTCAAGTTAGGTTTGGTTATGTTACGTATGGTCATGTAAGGCTATATTAAGCTAGGTCGGGTTATCTTTGACTTTCGTGCTATACACTGATATCCGGAGCATGTCTGCGCTCGTCTGTGCTCTACTATATTCTACATGGATGTGCGGAGGCTGGAAATGTTGTTCACGGCGGGTAAGGTTGAGACAGATAGCGTTTGGTTGTGATAGGTTTCGTTGGCATTGTTTAATATAGCTTTGGCCCTTGTGATGCACACTGCTGCTGAATGGACTTCAGCGCCCCACTATGCTCTATCACATTCTGCTTGTCTCTGAGGATGCGGGGTATAGTGGTCGTGTCAAGCCAGGTTGAGTCAGGTTACATTCGGTTTGCCTAGGTTTGGTTAAGTCTGTTCCGGTTAGCTTTGACTATTGTTCTATACACTGCCATTCCGTCGTTTTCTGCCATCTTCTTTGCTCTAGTATTTTCTGCTTTGATTTAGGGAGTTCAGCGATGGTGCTCTCGGTACGTTAGGTTGAGTTGGGTTACGTTTGGTTACGTTACGCTTGGTTAGGTTACGTTAGGTCAGCTTGGGTTAGGTTATCTACGGCTTTTGTGCTACTCACTGCAGTGCAGCGGATTCTTGCCCACTACTGCGCTCTAGTACTCTCTGATTATCCCCGTGGACGCCAGCAAAATTGGTCTCGACATGTTAGATTGCGTAATGTTACGCCTGGAACTGTTACGATAGGCAAGGTCAGGACAGGCTACTTTGACTTTTGCGCTATTCGCGGATATTCGGTGGACTTCTGCACCCTAATGTGCTCTAATACTCCCCGCTTGGCCCTGTGGGTTCCAGCAATTGTGGCCGCGGCACATTAAGTTGTGTTAGGTTTCGCTTGGTTAAGTTACGCTGGTTTGGCTTAGTTTTTGGTAGCATTGATTTTCTGCTATACACTGCGATTCTATGGTTTTCAGCACCCTGCTCCCCTTTAATACGTCCTGCTTGGCTCTGTGATGGCCATCAATAGTGGCCGCGGTACGTTAGGTTGAGTTAGGTTACTTTTGGGAAGGTTAGGCTAGGCTCAGTTAGGTCAGGGTAGCTATGAATTTTGTGCTACAGACTGCTATTCCATGGGTTTCTGCGCTCTACTGTGCTCTTTTATATTCTACATATCTCTCAGGATGCCGGCAACAGGGGACGCGACACGTTATATTGCGCTACGTTAGTTTCGGTTAGGTTAGGTTAGGATACATTTGGCTTGGATAGCTTTGGCTTTAGTGCCATGCATCGATATTCGTTCGGTTCTTGCTCTCTACATAGTACTAGTATATTCTGCTTTTCTCTGGGGAGGCCGGCAACAGTCGTCTCGTCACGCAAGGGTGAGCTATGTTAGGCATGGCTATGTTAGGTTAGTGAGAGTTCGGTCAGGATAGCTACGACTTTCGTACTATGAACCGCTAATTTATGGATTTCTGCTGTCTGCCCCCTATAATACGTTCTGCATATCCCTCATGACGCCAGCAATAGTGGTCGCGTCACGTTGTGTTGAGTTACGTTACGTTCGGCAGGCTTTGACTATTTTGTGTTAGGCCAGGGTTGCCTTGACTTTTCTGCTACACACTGCCCTACTATGGGCTTCAGCGCTCCGCTCTCTTCTAATATGTTCTGCTTGGCTTCGGTGAGACCAGAAATATTGTCGAGGCACGATATGTTTAGTAAGGTTACGTTTGGTTCTGTTGGGTTACGTCGTGTTAGGTCAGGTTATATGGTTATCTTTAATTTTTGTGCCGCAAAAAGCCATTCTTTTGATTTCTGCGCTCTCCACTCGTCTAACATGTTCTGCTTGGCTCCAGTGAGGTCTAACATACTGGTTGCTGCGCGATATGTATAGTAGGCTACGTTTGTATGTGTTTAGCTAGGATAGCTTAGAGCTATGTGCTGCGCGCTGCTATCCTATGGATTTCTGCTCTCCACTGCGCCCTATCATATTCTGGATGTCTGTGTGGACACCAGCAGTGGTGTTCGCGGCACGTTACGTTGAGTGGTGATACGTTCGGAAAGTTCAGGGTAGTTTGGGTTAGGCTATGGTAACTTGGACTTTTCTGCTATACACGGCCGTCCTATGGATCCCTGCGCTCTGCTGTGATGCAGTATATCCTGCTTGGCGCTGGGGAAGCCAGAAGTAGTGGTCCTGGCACGTTAGGTTGAGTATTGTTACGTTTGATTTTTTTGGGTTATGTTATTTTCAGTTAGGATAGCCTCGACTTTCGTGCTATACACCGCTATTCGGTGAATTTCTGCTCTCTACTGTACTCTACAATAGTCTGCTTGGCCCTGGGCAGTCCAGCAATAGTGGTCGCTGCGTATTACGTTCAGTTATGTTACGTGTGGTTAGGATAATTTTGTTTGGGTTAGGTTTGGACCGAATTCGATTTTCTGCTATACTCTGCGATTCTATGGATTTCTGTGCCCTACTGTCCTCTAATATGTTCTGATTGGCTTTGTGATGGCCAGCGATAGTGTCCTCGGCACGTTAGGTTGAGTTATCTTACGTTTGAATAGGTAAGGTTTGATTAGGTTTGGATAAGATCGCTTTGACTTTTGTGCTATCCACTGCATTCCAGTGGACTTCTTTGCTCTGCTGTGCTCTGGTATATCCTGCTTTGCTATGGGAGGCCATCGAAAGTGGTCTCGGCAAGTTAGGTTTGTTTGCATTACGTTTGGTTATGCTACGTTTGGCTAGGTTATGTTCGGATGGCTTCGACTTTGGCGCTATACACTGCCGTTCGGTGGACTGCTGCGCTCTACTGTGCTCTGATATGTTCTACATGGCTCTGGGAGGTCAGCGATAGTGGTCTCTGCTCGTTATGTTGGTTTGGATTACGTTTGATTGTTTATCGTTTAGTTATGTTAGGACTGGGTGGCTTTGACCTTTGCGCTATACGCAGCCATTAGGTGCATTTCTACTCTCTACGCTCCTCTAATATGTTTTGCTTGGCGATTGGAAGACCAGCAATAGTGGCCTAGGGACGATAAGTTAGATTAAATTACGTTTGGCTATGTTACGATTGGTTATTTTCGGACAGGATAACTTTGTCTTTTGCGCTATACGCTGCTGTTCGGTGGACTACTGCGCCCTACCGTTCTCTGGTATATCCTGCTCGGCTCTTGGGATGCAAGCAATAGCGTTCCCGGCACGTTAATTTCTGTTAGGCTACTTTCGGTTATGTTACGTTTGGTTAGGTTAGGATAGGGTAGCTTTGACTATTTTCATATGCACCGCAATTCTATGGGCTTCTGCCATATATCCGCCTCTAATGACTCCAGCTTGGCCATGGGGAGGGCAGGAATAGTGGTCGCGCCACGTTGGGTTGAGCTTTGTTACGTTTGGTTAGGTTTGGCTATGTTTGGTCATTTTAGTATTGACTTTTGAGCTATACAAACCTTGCCGTGGTTTTCTGCGCTCTAGGTTGCCCAGTACGAACTGCCTGGCTCTGGTCAGCAATAGCAGTCACCGCAGGTTATGTTGAGATAGGCTACGTTTGGTTAGGTTATGTTAGCGATAGTTATGGTTGGTTGCTTCGACTTTTCTGCTATAAACTGCGATTCTATAGATTTCTGCGCACTACGCTTCTTTGAAATGCTCTGCTTGTCTCCGTGGAGGCCAGCAGAACCGTTTGCGGCGCGTTTAGTTTAGTCATATTACGTTCGGATAGGTCATGTTTGGTTTGGTTTGGTGAATATAGTCTTTACTTTTGTGCTATACTCTGCTATTCGGCGAATTCCTGCGCTCTACATTGCTCTACTAGTCTCACCTCGACTCTGGTGGATCCAGCAACAGTGTTCGTGGCACGATGGGTTTTGTTATATTACGTACCATTAGGTTAGGTTAAGTAAAGTTTGTTCTGTATGGCATTGACTTTTGTGCGCTACACATACCTTCGATGGCTTTATGCGCTCTACTGTGGTCTAGCGTATTCAGCTTGGCTCTGGGGAGACCAGCAATATTGGTCTCAGCACGTTGCGCTGAGTGTAGCTACATCTGCTTATGCCACTTTTGGTAAGGTTAGGATAGAATAGTTTAGGATTTTGTGCCATGCACTGCTATTCGGTGGATTTCTGCGGCCCACTATGCTGTAGCATTCTCTGCTTTCCTCTGGCGAGGCCAGTAATAGTGGCCTCGGCACGTTATGTTGGGATAAGCAACGTTTGTTCATGTTAGTTGAGCTTTGGTTAGGTTAGGGTAGCTTCGACTATTCTGCCATACACTGCTCTTCTTTGGATTTCTGCGCTCTACTGTGCTCTACCATATTCAGGCGGTACCTGGGGACGCGAGCAATAGAGGTCGCAGCACGTTAGTTTGGGTTACGTTACGTTAGGTTATGTTAGGTTAGGTTAGGTTTGACCGGGATGGCTTTGACTTTTGCGACATGGAATGCAATGCGGTGGATTTCTGCACTCTACTGTGCTCCTGTAAATTCTGCTTGGCTTTGCGGAGGCCAGAAATAGTGGTCAGTGCACGTTGGATTGAGTTATGCTATGTTTTGTTTATGTCACGCTTGGTCATGTTAGGATACAGTATATTAGGCTTTTGTGCCATGTGCTGTTATTCGGTGGATTCTTGACACCTCCTGCGCTCTAACATCTCCTGCCTGGCCCTGGAGTGGCCAGAAATGGTCGTCTCGCCACGTGAGGATGGGTTAGCTTACGTTTGGTTAGGTTAGGTTTTTTCAGTTTATGTTAGGATATCTTCGCCTTTTTGTGCTACACACTGCAATGCTGTGGATTTCAGTGCTTTACTTTGCTCTAGTATATTCTGCTTGACTCTTGGGAGGCCAGAAATAGTGGTCTCGGCACGATTGGTTGAGTTATGCCACGTTTGGTTATGTTACGTTTGGCGAGGTTAAGATGGGATATTCTAGACTTCTGTGCTACACACTACCATACTCTGACTTCTGCGTTCTGCTGCGTTCTAATATTTACTGTTTGGCTCTGTTGTGGCCAGCAATAGTGGACGCGGCACTTAGGCAGAATTAGGCTACGTATGGTAAGGTTAGGTTAGGCATGGTTAGGTTACGATATCCTCGACTTTGTGCTGTACACAGCTATGCGGTGGATTCCTCTGCTCTGCATTGCCCTACTCAACTCAGCTCGAATCTGGGGATACATGCAATAGCGGTCGCAGCACGTTAGGTTGCGTTAGGTTACGTCTGGTTATGTCATGGTAGGTTACGCTTGGTAAGGCCAGCTTTGACTCTCGTGCTATACACTGTTATCCGGTGGATTCCTGTGATCTGCTGCGCTCCACTATAATCTCCTTGGCTCCGGGGATGTCAGAAGCAGCTTTCGCGGAAAGTTGTGTTGTGTTATGCTACGCTTGGTTTGGTTAGGTTAGGTCTGGTAAGGTTAGGATACCTTCATCTCTTGCGCTATACACTGATATTCCGCGGATGTCTGCGCTCTACGTTACTCAACTATGCTCTGCTCGCCTCAGGGTGGCGAGCAATAGTGGTAGCTGCACATTCCGATAAGCTACACTGCGCTTGGTTACGCTAGGTTAGGACAGATTAGGTCATGATATCTTCGGCTTTTGCGCTGTTCCCTACCCCTCGGTAGATTTCTGGGCACTTCTGTGCTCTAGTACAGCCTGCTCGTCTCTGTGACAGCCTGCAATACTTGTTTCACGTCGAAAGGCTGAGTCATACCAACTTTGGTTTTGTTACGTTTGGTGAGGTTAGGACAGGGTACCTTACCCTCCTGTGCTACACACTGCTATACTCTGATATCTGCGTTCTACTCAGTTCAAACATTTTCTGCTTGGCTCCGTGGTGGCCAGTAATAGTGGTCTCGGCAGGTTGGGTTGAGATATTTTACGTTTCGCTATGGTATGCTAGGAAGGTTTGGTTAGGAAATGTCTGCCTTTCGTGCTATGCACTGTTATTCGTTGGATTCCTTTGATCCACTGTGCTCTAATATATTCTGCTTGGCGCTGGAGATGCCAGCAGCAGTGTTCGTGGCAAGTTGCGTTGTGTTATGCTACGAACGGAAAGGTTAGGTTAAGCCAGGTTAGGTTAGGATATCCTGGACTTTTGTGCTGTACACTGCTATGCAGTGGATGCCTGCGTTCGACATTCCGCTCCAATACTCTCGACTCAGGGGATTCGAACAATAGCGGTCGCGGCACTTTGGGTTCAGTTAGGTTACGTTTGCTTAAGTTAGTTTTGGCTAAGTTTGGTCAGCGTGGCTTTGACTTTCGTGCTATACACTGCTTTTCGGGGGATTTCTGAGACCTACTGTGCTCTAGTATGAACTGCTTGGCTATGGGGAGGCCAGTACCAGTGACAGCGGCACGTTATATTAAGTTATGCAACGGTCGGTTCGGCTAGGTTAGGACAATTTACGCTGGGATATCTACGGCTTTTGTGCTATTCGCTGTAGTGAGGGGGATTTCTGCCCCATACTGTGCTCTAGTACATTCTGCTTGTCTCTGTGGAGGCCGGAAGTAGTGGTATCCGCATGTTAGGTAAGGCTAGGTTACATCCGCGTGTGTTATGTTTGGATAGGTTAGGATAGTATTGTCTAGACTTCTGTACTGTACAGGGCTATCCGCGGACGTCCGCGATCTACTGTGTTCTAATAATCTCTGCTTGGCTCTGGGGAGGCCAGCAACAGTTGCCTTGGAACGTTGGGTTGTGCCAGGTTACGTTTGCTTAGTTTAGGTTAGGAGAAGTTAGGTCAGGATACCTTCGACTTTTGTGCTATCCACTGCAATGCGGTGGATTTCTGCGCACTACTGTGCTCTAGTGCACCTTGCCTTTCTCTGAGGAGGCCAGCAATAGCTCTCTCGTAATGTTAGGATGAGTTAGGTTTCGCTTGGGTATGTTACGCTTGGCTTGGTTAGGATACGCTACTTTGACTTTTGTGATTTACAATGACATTAGGTGGATTTCTGCGCTCTAGCGCGCCCTGATATGCTCTGCATGGCTCTGGGGTGGCCAATAATGGTGGTCTCGGTACGTTAGTTTGAGTTATGTTTCGTTTGGTTAGGATAGGGTGGGAAAGCTCGGTCAGGATCTCCTTGTTTTGTCTGAACTCTGCTATTCGGTGGACTTATGCGCTCCGCATTGCTCTACAGTGGTCTCCACGACTTTGGGGATGCGAGCAATAGGGGTCGCGGCAGGTTAGGCTTAGATATGTTATGCTTGGTTAGGTTAAGTTCGGTTATTATTCCTCCGTCTTTCGTTGCTTAAACTGTTATCCATGGATTCCTTTGATCAACTTGTGCTCTACTATTTTCTGCTCTGCCCCGGGGATGCCAGCAGCAGTGTTCGCGGCACATTATGCTGAGCTGCGCTAGGTAAGGTTAGGTTAGGTTAAGCCAGGTTAGGTTAGGATGTACTTGACTTTTGCGCTGTACACTGCTATTCGGTGGATTCCTGCGCTCTACATTGCTCTACTATGCTATGCTCGACTCTCGGGATTTGGGCAATAGCGTTCGCGGCACGTTAGGTTGAATTAGGTTACGTTTGGTCAGGTTAGATTAGGTAAAGTTTGGTAGGAATAGCTGTGGCTTTCGTGCCATACACTACTATCCGGTGGATTACTGTGATTTACTGTCCTCTTCCATAATCTGCTTGACTATGGGGAGTCCAGGAGCGGTGGTCGAGGCACTTTGTGATGAGATATGCTGCTCTCAGTTAGGTTAAGTTAGGACAGGTTACGCTAGGATATCTACGGCTTTTATGCTATTCACTGCAATACGGTGAATCCCTGCGCTCTGCTGTGCTCTAGTACGATCTGCTTGTGTCTGTGGTCGCCAGCAATAGTGTTCTCGTCGTGTCAGGTTGGTCTATGTTACGTCTGGGTATGTAACGTTCGGCTACGATAGCATAGGCTACTTTGACTTTTGTGCTATACATTGCTGTTCGGTGGATATCTGCGCTCTAATGTGCTCTAACACGCACTGCCTGGCCCTGCGGAGACCACCAACAGCGGCCGTGGGGCGTTATGTATAGTTAGGCTACGTTTGGTTATGTTATGTTTGGCCAGGTTAGGGTAGGATAGCATGACTTTGAGCTGTACACTGCAATGCGGCGGATATTTGCGCTCTACTAGGCTCCAATATTTTCTGCTTGTATCTTGGGAGACCAGCAATAGTGGTCTCCGTACGTAAGGTCGTGTTATACTATGTTTGGTTATGTTAGACTAGGTTGAGCTCGGTCAGGTTATATTTAACTTTCGTGCCACATACCATTATTCGGAGGACTTCTGCGCTCTGATATGTTTTACTATACTCTGCTTGGCCCCGAGAATGCCTGCAATACTGGTCTTGGCACGCTAGTTATTGTTAGGCTAAGTTTCGTTCTGTTTGATTACGCTATGTTCGGTAAGTATAGCTTCGACTATCGTGATGTACACGGTCTTTCGGTGAATTTCTGCGCTCGACTGCGTTCTACTATATTCTGCCCGACACTGCAGATGCCAGCAAGGGTGGCCGCGGTGCAATAGGTTTATATATGTTACGATTGAATATGCTAATGTTGTATATATTAGGATACGATGGCTTTGACTTTTGTGCTATACACAGGTATAAGGTGAATTACTGTGATCTACTGTGTTCTACAACATCCTGCTTTGCTCTGGGCTGGCCAGGAGAAGTGGTCGCGGAACGTTACTTTGTGTCATACTACGTTCGTTGTGGTTAAGTTTGGTCATTTTCGGTTAGGATATCTACGGCCCTTGCGCTGCTCACTGCAGTGCGGTGGGCTTCTGCGCCTCACTGTGCTATAGCACATTCTGCTAGTCTCTGTGGAGGTCAGCATTGGTGATCTCGTCATGATAGGTTGTGCTAGGCCACGTTCAGGTATGTTATGTTTGGCAAGGTTAGGATTGAACTTTTGAGCTGATCGCTGCTGTTTGTTTGACTTCTGCGTTTTACTGGTGGTCGCTGCACGTTAGATTGACATACTCTGCGTTTGGTTGGGTTATGTTAGTTTGGGTTGAGTTTGGATAGCTTAGACTCTACTGCTATTCACTGCTATTCTATGGATTGCTGCGCCCCTCTCTCCTCTACTATACCCTGTTTTTTCCTGGGGAGGCCAGTAATAGTGTTCGCGGCACAATATATTTAGGTAGGTTACGATCGTCTATGTTACCATTGGCTAGGTACGGGTAGTATAGCTTTGATATTTTGCGATACACAGCATTGCGGCTGATTCCTTCACCCTACTCTGCTCTCGTCCATTCTACTTGGCTCCGAGGATAGCAGCAATAGTGATCCCTGCACGTTAGAATGTGTTAATTTACGAGTGGCTATCTTACATTATGCTACGTTAGGACAGGGTAGCCTTGACTTTTGTGCGATACACTGCGATTTCATGGATTCATGCGCTCTACCATCCACTAATATTTTCAGCTCGGCTCTGGCGAGGGTAGCAATATTGGTTTTGGCTCGTTACGTTCAGGTAGGTTTCGTTCGGTTATGTTACATTTCGTTAGGTTAGGAAAGGATAGCTTTAACTTTTGTGCTATAAGCTGCTGTACGGTATTTCTGCCGCCTACTGTGGTCTAATATATTCGGCTTGGCTCAGTGGAGGCCTGCAATTGTGGTCTCGGCGAGTTAGGTTGGGCAAGGTTACGTTTGGTTAGGGGAAGTTACATTGGGTTAGGTTAGGATTGGAGTGTCTTTTTCGTTGCACAAAACTGTTCTAGCGATTCCTACGCTGTACGGTGCTCTTTCATATTCAGCATGTCTCTGCGGCCGCCAGCAGTGGAGGTCGCGGCATGTAATGTTGAGTCATGTCACGTTCTGTTTTGCAGGTTAGGATAACTTTTGTATGCACAGCTTTGGCTTTTGTGCTGTACACCGCTATTCGACCTATTTCTGCTATTTACATTGCTCCAGTATATTCTGCTTGGCTCTGCGAAGGCCAGCAACAGCTGCCTCTCCACGTTAGCTTGAGTTAGATTAGGTTTGGTTATGTCCGGTTTGTTCGGGTTAGATTAGGATATCTTCGACATTTCTACCATGCACCGCTAGTCTATGGATTTCTGCAATCTATCCTCCTACAATTTTTTGTCCATGTCTCTTCGGACGCCAGCAATAATGGCCGCGGCACATTATGTTGAGCTACGTTACGTTCGGAGTGTTTAGGCTATTTTGGGTTAGGTTAGGGTAGCCATCACTTTTCTGCTGTACACTGCTTTTCTATGTGTTCATGCGCACTGCTCTTCTCTGATATGTCCTTCTTGGCCCCAGTGAGGCCAGAAATATTGGTCTCGGCACGTTAAGTTAAGTTAGGTTACGTTTGGTTATGTTATGACGGGGTCGCTCTGTCTGTTGCGTTATGCACTAGTATTCGGTGGATTCCTGCGCTCAGCGTGCTCTATTATGCTCCACTTGGATCTGTGGAGGCCAGAAATGCTGGTCGCTGCGCGTTACGTTGACTCATATTCCCTTTGGTTTTGATAGGTTTGGTTAGGTTTAGTTGAGATAGCTTCGTCTTTCATGCTATGCATTGCTATCCGGTGGATTTCTGCGCACTACTGTGCTCTGGTACGCTCTGCTTGGCTATGGGAGGCCAGCAAAAGTGGTCTCGGCACGTTAGGTTGTGCAGGTTCCGCTAGGATATGTTACGTTCGGTTATGTTAGTGTAGGGTGGCTTCGACTCTTGTGCCATACACTGCGATTATACGGATTTCTGCGTCGTACAATCCACTAATTTTCTTCGCTTAGCTCCGTGGAGGGCAGCAGTAGTGTTCTCGGTACGATAGGGTGAGCTATGTTTCGTTCGATTTAGTTAGGTTTGGTTAGGGTAGTTTTGACTTTTGCGCTGTGCACTGCTACTCGATGGAATTCTGCGGTCTACGTTGCTCAAATATACTCTGGTTGGCTCTTGAGAGGACAGCAATACTGGTCGTGGCACGACAGGCTGTGCTACGTTTCCTTTGGTCACGTTACGATAAGTCAGGTTAGGACAGGATAGCTTTGATTTTAGCGCTATACATTCCGATGCAGCGGATTTCTGCGTACTACTGTGTTTCAGTATATTCTACTTGCCTCTGTGGAGGGCAGCAAAGGTGGCCCCGGCACGTTATGTTGTGCTATGTTGCGTTTGCCTAGGTTAGGCTTTTTTGGGTTAGGTGATGACAGCCTTGGCTTTTCCGCTATGCCCTGGCATCCTGAAGACTTCTGCGCTCTAGTTTCCTCTAATATTATCTCCATGGCGATGGGGATGACAGCAATGGCGGCCTATGCCCGTTAGGTATGACTGGGATGCGTATGGTTATATTACGTTTTGCGTGGCTAGGACAGGATAGCTTTGACTTTTGTGATAAACACTGCTCTTCGGCTTATTGCCGCGATATACGTCGCTCTACTATACTCTGCTCGAATCTGGGGAGGCGAACAATAGTGGTCGTGGCGCGGTAGGCTGAGTTAGGCTTTGTTTGGTCGGTTAGGTTGTGTTATGTTTGGACAGGACAGCTTTGAATATCGTGCCCTATACTGCATTTCGTTGGGCTCCTGTGATCTAGAGCGCTCTACCCAACTCATCTTGGTTTTGGGGATGTCAGCAGCCGCGGACGCGACACGTTATGTTGTATTATGCCACGTTTGGTTAGGTTAGGTTAGACCAGGTTAGGTTAGGATATCATTGATTCTAGTGCTATACACTGCTCTTCGGTGGATTTCTGCGCTCTACATTGTTCTACGGTAATCTGATCCGCTCAGGGGTGCGAGTAATATTGGTCTCGGCCCTTTAGGTTGAGTAATGTTACGTTTGGCTATGTCAGGTTAGGTTATGATCGGTTAGGGTAGCTTCGTCTTTCGTGCTGTACACTGTTATTCAGTGGATTTCAGCGATACATTATTCGCAAATATGTTCAGCTTAGCTCTGGGAAGGCCGGAAATAGTGGTCTCGGTACATTACGTTGAGTTAGGCCACGTTTGGTTAGGTTAGGTTAAGTAAGGTCATGATGTCCAGGACTTCGTTGCTTTACTCTGCAGTGCAGCAGATTTCTGTTCACTCCTATGCTCTGTTATATTCTGCTGGGCTCCGGGGAGGTCAGCAACAACGGTCTAGGCACGCAAGGTTGAGTTAGGTTACGTTTGGTTATACTACATTTGGATACGTTGGACCAGGGCGTCTTCGATCTTGCGCCATCCACTGCTATTCGGTGGATACATGCCCTCCACGTTTCTCTAATAATTTCTGCTCGACTCCTGGAAGGCCAGCTATGGTGGTCGTGGCACGTTGGGTTCACTTAGGTTACCTTTTGTTAGGCTAAGCTAGGTAGAATATGATTAGGATATCTTTGACTTTTGCGCTATATACTGCTATTCCGTGGATTTCAGCGCTCTGCTGTGCTCTAGTATGCTCTGCCTGGCCCTGGGGAGGAGAGCATATAGGGTTCTCAGCACTTTGCGTTGAGTTTTGTTACGTTTGGTTATGTTAGGTTAGTACGGATCAGGCTAGGGACGCTTAGACTTTTCTGCGATAGACTGCTATTCGGTGGATTTCTACGCTCTGCATTACTCTACTATTCTCTGCACGACTATTTGGAAGCAAGCAATACTTGTCGTGGCATGTTGGGCTGAGTTATGTTACGTACGGTCACGTTACGTTTCATTAGGTTAGGAGAGGGTAACTTTGATTCTTGTGCTGTGCAGTGCGATTCTATGGATTTCTGCGCTCTACTCTCCTCTAATATTTCCTGCTTGTCTCTGGGGAGGCCAGCAGCAGTGGTCGCTGAGAGCTATGTTGAGCTATTCTACGTTTGGTTAGGTTTGGTTGTGTCAGCTTAGGTTAGGTTGTCATCGACTTTTGCGCTGTTCACTGCAATGCGGTGGATTTCTGCGCATTGCTGTGCCCTAGTTCACTCTGCTTGTCTCTGTGGAGTCCAGCGATATTGGTCTCGTCGTGTCAGGTAGAGTTAGGTTACGTTTTGGTATGTTTTGTTTGGCTTGGTTGGGATATACTACTTAGACTTTGCGCTTTACACTGCTATTCCATGGATTCGTCTGATCCACTGGGCCCTACTACGTACTGGTTGGCTCAGGGGAGGCCACGATCAGTGGTCGCGGCACGATTGGTTGAGTTGTGTTTCGTTAAGTTAGGTTAGGAAGGTTTCGTCAGGATTTCATTGACATTTGTGACATACACTGCTATTCGGTGGATTTCTGCGCTCTACCGTGCCCTAATATGTTTTACTTGGCTGTTGGGAGGCCATTAATAGGGGTCTCGGCTCGTTAGGGTTTGTTATTCTTCGTCTGCTTAGCTTAAGTTAGGTCAGGTTAGGTTACGATATCTTTGACTTTTGTGCTATATGCAGCTGTTAGAAGACTTTCTGCCCACTAATCTCCTCTAAAATGCTCTGCTTGGCTCCGTGGATGCCAGCAAAACTGTCTGCGGCGCGTTAGGTTGAGTCATATTACGTTCGGATTTGGTTTGGTGAGTATAGAATTGACTTTTGAGTTATAAACTGCTACTCGGCGGATTCCTGCGCTCTACATTGCTCTACTCTACTCTCCTCGACTCTAGTGAGTCCAGCAATAGTGGTCGTGGCACAATAGGTTTCGTTATTTTACGTTTGGTTAGGCTAGGGGGGTATAGTTTCGGCTTTTGTGCTATACACTGCTCTTCGGTGTATTTCTCCACTCTACTGTGCACCAGTGTGCTTTTCATGGCTCTGGGGTGGTCAGAAATAGTAACCTCGACACGTTAGATTGAGCTACGTTACGTTTGGTTAGGTTAGGTAGGGTTAAGCTCTGTCAGGTTAATTTAGACTTTCGTGCTATACACTGCTACTCTGAGTATTTCTTCTCTGTACTGTGCCCAGCTATATTACGCTTAGCCATCGGAATGCCAGGAATATTGGCTTCGGCGCGTTATGTTGAGTTCAGTTACGTATGGTTAGCTTAGGTTGGGATAATTTCGGTAAGCGTATCTTTGACTTTCGTGTAGTACACTACTGTTCGGTAAATTTATGCGCTTGTCTGCGCTCTGCTACTTTCCATTTTGCCGTGGGGAAGCTGGCAGTAGTGGCCGCGGCACGTTAAGTTGAGGTAGGCTACGTATGGTTAGGTTATGTTAGCTTGGGTGGATGTGGATAGATATGCCTTTTGTGCTATACACTGCTATTCGGCGTATTTCTGTGACCTACTGTGCTCTAGAACATTCTGCTTGGCTATCGGGAGACCGGGAGCAGCGGTCACTGCACGTTATGCTGAGATATGCTGCGATGGGTTAGGCTAGGTTAGGCCAGGTGATGCTGGGATATCTACGGCTTTTATGCTACTCACTGATATTCGGTAGATTTCTGCGCTCTAATGCTCTCTAGCAAGCTCTGCTTCGCTCTGTGCGGCCTGCAATAGTGGTCTCATCACTCTTTATTTAGATGCACTACGCTTTTATATGTAAGGGAAGCTCACGTTATATCATGATATGTTTGGCTTTTGCGCCATACACTGCATTGCGATGGACTTCTGCGTCCCGTTGTGGTCTATTATATCCCGCTTGGCTCTACGGATGCTAGCAATAGTGGTCCCGGCACGTTAGGTTGAGCTATGCCACGTTTGTTTATGTTACGTTTGGTGAGGTTAGGATATGCTAGCTTAGACGTCTGTGCAATGCACTGTTCTACACATATTTCTGCGCTTTACTGCGCTGTAGCATTTTCTGCTTGGCTCTGGCGAGGCCAGCAATAACGGTCCCGTCGTATTAAGCTGGGATATGCTCCGTTTGCGTGTGTTACGTTTGGCTAGGTTAGGAGAGGCTACTCTGACTTTTGCGCTATACACTGCTATTCCGCGGATTTTTGCGCTCTACATTGATCTACTATACTCTGCTCGTCTCGGGGGAGGCGAGAAATAGGGGCACGATAGGTTGCGTTATGTTACGTTTGGTTATGGTAGGTTAGGTTAAATGTTGCTAGGATAGCTTTGACATTCGCGTTGTACAGTGCTTTTCGGTGGACTTCTGCGCTCGACTGTGCTCTACTACATTCTCCTTTGCCCTGTGGTGGCCAGCAATAGTGATCGTGGCACTTAGGCTCACTTAGGCTACGTATGAATAGGTTACTTTGGGCAAGGTTAGGTTGCGATATCCTCGACTTTGTGCTATACACTGCTGCGCGGTGGATTTCTGCGCCCTGCATTGCTTTACTCTTCTCTGCCGGACTCTGGGGATTCGTGCAATAGCGGTCGCGGCACGTTAGGTTGTGTTAAGTTACGTCTGGTTATGTCAGGATAGGTTAGGTGTGGTCAGGATAGCCTCGAATTTCATGCTATACACTACTACTCGTGGGATTCCTGTGACCTGCTGTGCTTTACTATATTCTTCTTGTCTCTGCGGAGGACAGGAGCAGTGGTCGCGGCACGTTATGTTGAGCTATGCTGCGCTTGGTTATGTTAGGTTAGCATCATTTCGCGTTTTGTGCTGTAAACTGCTATTCGGGTGATCTCTGCGCTGGACTCTGCTCTACTATTTCCTGCTTGGCCCTGTGTAGGCCAGTAATTGTGGTCACGGCCCGTTAGGTTGTGTTATGTTACGTCTGGTTATGTTAAGATTGGATATATAAGTATAGAATATCTTTGACTTTTGTGCTACACACTGCTATTCGGTGGATTTCCGCAATCTAGTGCGCGTTAGTATGTTCTGTTTGTCTCTGCGGTGGCCAGTAATAGTGGCCTCGGCACTTTAGGTTGTGTCAAGTTGCGTTTCGTTATGGAATGTAAGGAAGGTTTGGTTAGGGTTTCTTTGACCTTCGCGCTATGCACTGTTGCTCGGTAGATTCGTGCGCTCAACATTGCTCTACTGTACTCTGCTCAACACTGGGGAGGCGAACAATATCTGTCGTGGCACGATACTTTGAGTTAGTTTACGTTTGGTTAGGTTAGGTTAGGTTAAGTATGGTAAGGATAGCTCCGACTTTCGTGCAATACACTGTTTTTCGGTGGATTCCCTTAATCTGCTGTGCTCTACAACGTTCTGCTTGGCTATGTGGAGGCCCGGCGCTGTGTTTTTGGCACGACATGCTGAGATACACTACGCTTGGTAAAGTTAGGTTAGGACAGCTTAGGTTAGGATATGTTTGATTTTTGGGCTGTACACTGTAGTGCGGTTGGTTTCTGCGCTATGCTGTCCTCTGGTATATTCTGCTTGTCTCTCAGGAGGCCAGCAATTGTGGTATCGGCGCGTTAGTTTGAGACATGCTACGTGTATTTGTGTTACGTTTGGTGAGGTTCGGACAGGATAGTTCATGCTTCTGTGCTATACACCGATTTCCGCGAATTTCTGCGCTCTTCTACGCCCTAATATCTTCTGCTTGGCTCTGGGGAGGCTAGCAATAGTGGTCTCGTCATGTTGAGTGGAGATATGCTACGACTGGATATGTTACGTCTGGCTAGGTTGGGATACGCTACCTTTACTTCTGTGCTATTCGCTGCTATTCGTTGGAAATCTGCGACCAAATGTGCTCTAATATGCTCTGCTCGGCTATGGACAGACAAGTATTGTGCGCGTTACCGGGGCCCGCCAACTGGCGACCGCGCCGTGCCTCGAGCTAATGCTTTATAACGGCTTCGCGAAAAAGATGTTATAGTACTTTCTAGCGTCGCCGCTGCAGGGGAACGCGTGTGTAGGTGTTGGACACGCGGCTTGGAAAAACCCTGCCCTCACCGTTGAAGGATCATCGGACAAGTTGGACCTACCCTTTCGGGAAGCAGCTCACTTGGCCGTGGCTCCGGGTTGTCTAGCAGCCCGCAGCCTCGTTACCAGCGGGGGCCACGTGGAGGCGGAGCTGCCAGCTTTCGCTCGGTCCCAGCAGGATGGCGTGTGCCGATATACCTGCACCGTCCCAGTATCCGTCTCTGGATACCGCCTGCGGTGACGGTCACAGGCGCCTTACCTCTCTTCCCTTGCTGTTGGTTCCTCCGGTGCTTCTCGTGGTCATCCTGTCTGG
>NW_016908928.1:73091-75881 GCF_001483705.2 Eufriesea mexicana
GAACATTCTGCTTGGCTATCGGGAGACCGGGAGCAGCGGTCACTGCACGTTATGCTGAGATATGCTGCGATGGGTTAGGCTAGGTTAGGCCAGGTGATGCTGGGATATCTACGGCTTTTATGCTACTCACTGATATTCGGTAGATTTCTGCGCTCTAATGCTCTCTAGCAAGCTCTGCTTCGCTCTGTGCGGCCTGCAATAGTGGTCTCATCACTCTTTATTTAGATGCACTACGCTTTTATATGTAAGGGAAGCTCACGTTATATCATGATATGTTTGGCTTTTGCGCCATACACTGCATTGCGATGGACTTCTGCGTCCCGTTGTGGTCTATTATATCCCGCTTGGCTCTACGGATGCTAGCAATAGTGGTCCCGGCACGTTAGGTTGAGCTATGCCACGTTTGTTTATGTTACGTTTGGTGAGGTTAGGATATGCTAGCTTAGACGTCTGTGCAATGCACTGTTCTACACATATTTCTGCGCTTTACTGCGCTGTAGCATTTTCTGCTTGGCTCTGGCGAGGCCAGCAATAACGGTCCCGTCGTATTAAGCTGGGATATGCTCCGTTTGCGTGTGTTACGTTTGGCTAGGTTAGGAGAGGCTACTCTGACTTTTGCGCTATACACTGCTATTCCGCGGATTTTTGCGCTCTACATTGATCTACTATACTCTGCTCGTCTCGGGGGAGGCGAGAAATAGGGGCACGATAGGTTGCGTTATGTTACGTTTGGTTATGGTAGGTTAGGTTAAATGTTGCTAGGATAGCTTTGACATTCGCGTTGTACAGTGCTTTTCGGTGGACTTCTGCGCTCGACTGTGCTCTACTACATTCTCCTTTGCCCTGTGGTGGCCAGCAATAGTGATCGTGGCACTTAGGCTCACTTAGGCTACGTATGAATAGGTTACTTTGGGCAAGGTTAGGTTGCGATATCCTCGACTTTGTGCTATACACTGCTGCGCGGTGGATTTCTGCGCCCTGCATTGCTTTACTCTTCTCTGCCGGACTCTGGGGATTCGTGCAATAGCGGTCGCGGCACGTTAGGTTGTGTTAAGTTACGTCTGGTTATGTCAGGATAGGTTAGGTGTGGTCAGGATAGCCTCGAATTTCATGCTATACACTACTACTCGTGGGATTCCTGTGACCTGCTGTGCTTTACTATATTCTTCTTGTCTCTGCGGAGGACAGGAGCAGTGGTCGCGGCACGTTATGTTGAGCTATGCTGCGCTTGGTTATGTTAGGTTAGCATCATTTCGCGTTTTGTGCTGTAAACTGCTATTCGGGTGATCTCTGCGCTGGACTCTGCTCTACTATTTCCTGCTTGGCCCTGTGTAGGCCAGTAATTGTTGTCACGGCCCGTTAGGTTGTGTTATGTTACGTCTGGTTATGTTAAGATTGGATATATAAGTATAGAATATCTTTGACTTTTGTGCTACACACTGCTATTCGGTGGATTTCCGCAATCTAGTGCGCGTTAGTATGTTCTGTTTGTCTCTGCGGTGGCCAGTAATAGTGGCCTCGGCACTTTAGGTTGTGTCAAGTTGCGTTTCGTTATGGAATGTAAGGAAGGTTTGGTTAGGGTTTCTTTGACCTTCGCGCTATGCACTGTTGCTCGGTAGATTCGTGCGCTCAACATTGCTCTACTGTACTCTGCTCAACACTGGGGAGGCGAACAATATCTGTCGTGGCACGATACTTTGAGTTAGTTTACGTTTGGTTAGGTTAGGTTAGGTTAAGTATGGTAAGGATAGCTCCGACTTTCGTGCAATACACTGTTTTTCGGTGGATTCCCTTAATCTGCTGTGCTCTACAACGTTCTGCTTGGCTATGTGGAGGCCCGGCGCTGTGTTTTTGGCACGACATGCTGAGATACACTACGCTTGGTAAAGTTAGGTTAGGACAGCTTAGGTTAGGATATGTTTGATTTTTGGGCTGTACACTGTAGTGCGGTTGGTTTCTGCGCTATGCTGTCCTCTGGTATATTCTGCTTGTCTCTCAGGAGGCCAGCAATTGTGGTATCGGCGCGTTAGTTTGAGACATGCTACGTGTATTTGTGTTACGTTTGGTGAGGTTCGGACAGGATAGTTCATGCTTCTGTGCTATACACCGATTTCCGCGAATTTCTGCGCTCTTCTACGCCCTAATATCTTCTGCTTGGCTCTGGGGAGGCTAGCAATAGTGGTCTCGTCATGTTGAGTGGAGATATGCTACGACTGGATATGTTACGTCTGGCTAGGTTGGGATACGCTACCTTTACTTCTGTGCTATTCGCTGCTATTCGTTGGAAATCTGCGACCAAATGTGCTCTAATATGCTCTGCTCGGCTATGGACAGACAAGTATTGTGCGCGTTACCGGGGCCCGCCAACTGGCGACCGCGCCGTGCCTCGAGCTAATGCTTTATAACGGCTTCGCGAAAAAGATGTTATAGTACTTTCTAGCGTCGCCGCTGCAGGGGAACGCGTGTGTAGGTGTTGGACACGCGGCTTGGAAAAACCCTGCCCTCACCGTTGAAGGATCATCGGACAAGTTGGACCTACCCTTTCGGGAAGCAGCTCACTTGGCCGTGGCTCCGGGTTGTCTAGCAGCCCGCAGCCTCGTTACCAGCGGGGGCCACGTGGAGGCGGAGCTGCCAGCTTTCGCTCGGTCCCAGCAGGATGGCGTGTGCCGATATACCTGCACCGTCCCAGTATCCGTCTCTGGATACCGCCTGCGGTGACGGTCACAGGCGCCTTACCTCTCTTCCCTTGCTGTTGGTTCCTCCGGTGCTTCTCGTGGTCATCCTGTCTGG